>NC_068358.1:46766231-46983522 GCF_020536995.1 Dreissena polymorpha | reverse complement strand
TTGTAAAGAATTGAGCTTAAAGTCTCTATAACGCTCAAAAATCAACGAAAAGTCGTAAGGTAGTTCGTTTTATATATATAATAAAACCTAAACAATCAGTGTTCCTTATAGCAATAGCCAAAAGTTCTACGCTAGATGTGGTATGATTACATAGATTTTGTAGATACAAAATGCTTGTTTTTATTTATTTGTGGACACAATAAATTCCATGCTAATTTCCAGCGAATATATCTATTTATAGGACACACAAACACTAAAATGGTACCATGTTAAACCATAATAAAAACGAGCATTTTGTATCCACAAACATCTTTTTTACTAGACCACATCTGGCATTGAAATTTCAGCAATTACCATAAGGAACAATGATTTTTAATTATTTAGCTTTATTTTTTACGAAATATTGTACGAAATTTTCGTTGATTTTGAGTAGTAATGTTACTTTAAATATAGCTAGTATCAAACCAAAACTCACCTAGTTTGGTCATGTAAGAGAAGAAACACCATATGAATTAAATTACTTTGCTGGCAGTTTAATTTTGCCGTTAATTTTACTGTGAAAAGAATTTATCGAAGTGAGTTATGTCAGAAAAATTTTTGGACATGTGTATTGTCCCCTACCGGTGACTTATGAAACTTATTGAGATTATGCACATCATTTCATATTGTTCCGATGTCAAAAATTCTGGTTGCTATGGCAACAAATTTTTTTTTTAAATCTGACATGGTGGAGTTTCACCGGTAGGAGACCATATTGCTTGGCAATCTCTTGTTAACATTGTGTTTATGGTTACGTTAGAATGCGTTTTTTTTGCGATTTGCCTGAAATACTAGTACTTGGTGATAATAATGGTGGGTGTGAAATTACATCAAACTAATTCATTATTTTACTTGAGAGTGAATTGATAACATCATTATAATTATGATTGTCCAATTGCTATAATTGCACAAAATAAAATGTATTATCTTTTTGTTATAACATTTGGCATTTAGTTTATTTCATAATAACTCAATGAGTTGGCGTCTTGTCCATGCATATTTAAATACAAATGTTTATTATTATATATTTTGTTAATTCTTATTAATTTAAAACATTTTTGTAAATAAGAAAATAACAAAGACATGAAATGGTTTGGAAAAGTTGACAAAGCCACGTCCAAGGATAGTGTTGGTGTACATAGTATACTTTAGTATGAAAACTTTGTATATAGAAATTAAGCTTGTTTTAATTGTTTGATTTGAGCTGCATCATGTCAACATGGGTCATAGTCTCATGTGCATCCAGCGTTGCTCCAGACCAACCTGAGCATCTGCACAGTTTTGCATGACCTGGCTCATTTCATTATTTTCAGAATGCTTCAAACTGTTACTTGAATAAAATATAAAAACATTGGATGCATTTTTTTTTTAATAATGTAAATTGAACGCTCAAATATAACACTTAAGTGTAATGTATTGTACGAGATCCATTCTGTTATTCATTCAGTCGAGTTGAGACCCAAACTTTTAACATTTTTTTAACTTGTGATAAAAAGCTTTCTTTTCTACACTGTGAACTTAAATAATTAATGTTTAATGGGTGGTTATTCACAAATTTGCCTTACTTAATAAACTTGTATTGGGTGTCAAAATCGAAACTAAGGAATATCTTTTTTGTCAATAACCACTGAAATGCTACAACATTTTACATGGCACTTGGGTACTTGCTGGTTTGGCTAGAGATGCGTTCATTATGCAGGATATATGCACAACCAAGTACCACCCCCCCCCCTCCCCCCCCGATCAGCTGAAACACACAATTTATCTTCCACATAGGCCCTTTCGCCCTGACCTTAATTGCAGCCAAAAACCCGTAGTGGTTGCTGAGGGGAGGGGAAGGTGTGAGTCGCTGTTTGGGCCGCAGATTCGTTCATAATGCAGCGCATATGCACACCAATTACCCCCTCCACCCACCCCCAATAATCTCGGGCAACCAGCAAGCTCCTTGACTTATTTTTCTACCCAAGTCATGTACCCTAAACTGTATGGGCGCATACAACTCAGGCCCATATCGTGGGTGGTGGATGAGTACATTTGGATGGGGGTGGGGGATACTTGCAAGTTGGGGCAACAGATGCATTCTTTATGCAGCGCAATATGAACAGGTTTTCCCCCAGGCAAGCTTAGCCACTCAGCAATTCAATGGGCCTGATATTCCCACGTATGCCCTATGTACTTTGACCTTAATGGGAGCCAAAACTCATGTCCATATCTTGCGTAGTAGCTCATTTCACGTGGTATACGCTGAATGGGCCAAAGATGCAGTTACTTTTGCTAGCCCGGGGATAAATATAGTCTTATAATAACCCCAAGATTATCAGTTTATACTTTCCTAGATTGATGGTTCGAGTGGAGTAGTGAATGATGATCGTCGGGAAGTTACAAAGTTGTACTTGTGTATTTCCATTTGTGTTTGGTATTCACCCAGAAATGTTAAGCAATATTATACGATAATGAGCATGTTATTCGATGTATTGTCCTTCATATAAAACGCACAGAAAAACAGGTGGACATACTACATGTTTGCAAACGTGAAAACGAATTTTCCGCGCCTGAGCAAAGCATAGTGAAATACAGTTCTCATTTATATTGCACAAACATTTATCAAATCATGTTAGAATCGGAACAATTTTCCTATCAAACCCTTTTTAAATCGGTAAAAGAACGTCACTTTGTCGTTCTGATGCGTTTCTTTTGAACATGTTGGCCTAACAAGATCGTGGCCTTATTCCTACGTATTGGAATCCAAGTTTATTGATCAATACAATTGTTTATTGATAAATTGCTTTTTATAACATTATTAAATCTTTGAGTCTGTACGCATAGTTTTGGTATTTAAAAAGCCAAAAGCAAAAGTCGGCGCCAGCCGAATCTGGTGCAAGACTTGGCGGTGTGAAAATTGTTTACTCACTGTCAGTCAAGATTGCATCTAAAGAAAATAAACAATATATTTCAACATCACAAAACATAAACCGCATGGACAGTACTTGTTGTTGTTGTACACAATGGCGCACAGAAAGTCCGTTGACAGATGACAAATGAGTAAGGACTTGCCCTCAGGTTGCACAGCACTGTGTGATGTAACCGCTCTTGCCATCAATACGGGATTTATGTTGCGGTCATCCATCAAGCTGTCTCCGAGTGCATAAATTAGTAAACAAAATACGACAGTATTGCCTCAGATATGAATTGTTTTTCCATAAAACCGTGCGACGAAACATTGTTTGCCAAATGGAGTCTGATAATAGGTCGTAAAATTATGCGTCAAATTTTGAGGGTGAATATATTCACAGTGGACCTTTTTACGCTATAGTTAATTCTTCATTAACCGAAGATGTCGAAAGATAAAGTCTAGACTTTGGTCAAGTGATATTTTGCAAAGATTACCGTTTTATTGCAAACAAACAAATTAACAATACATTTCGCCTCGCGTTTTTTTCATTTTAAATTAACATCATTTGTTATAAAAAAAACGAAATCGTGCTTAAAAATGATTTGATGATATTGTTAAGTCTCGAGTATTAATTTTTAGACAGAAATACTTTAATGCGTCAATTTAAATACATTCATGTGCAATTCGAATAGCAAAAAAACAGACATTCAAATTCAAGAAAAACAAGGACTGAAATTGTTTTAAGAACGATATACAGAAATGCTATTTAATTTCTTGTTGTTTGTTTGAATATCTGAACGAAGAACTTTTCATGAGCCAAACTTTATGACTGCGTGTTTAAAGTTGTTACATTTATTTTGCTCAATTTATTTAGCGTACATGCTTACATACACCAACACGTGGGAGCAAATAATATGGACATGTTAAACCTGTGCAAACACTTGATTTCCGTTAATGATAATTGTGTAAATTAATTACTTTTTTTCCTTATGTTACATTTGTATAGGTCGCCAATATTACCCTGGAACTGAACTTTACAAATGAATGCATTTAGGAACCTTTAAGATAAATAAATAAATAATACCTCACACACTTTACTCTTTTAGTCTGATTAAACTCGTGTAAACGAGCACGAACAAAGCCGAATGCAAACATGCGTGTAATTTATGCTCATGTAGTACATGAGGGTCAGGTCAGCGGTGTCAAGGTAGATATGATATACAGAATAACAAGCTGACCAACAAAGTGACTAAGTTACACTCGGCCTAATGGGCTTACCTATTACAATAACAAAGTTTGGTAGAATAATAAAGGCATATTTTACATGTTTGACAGTGTTGAAAAACAATATAATTAGTGCAGTAGAAAGTCAAATCGTGTTTCTTACAGAGTTTACAAAGTCTGTTCATTTATGGCTTTATGGTTCACCCATGTATCTCACGGTTTCAATACGGACTGGTAAAATCACAGTTTGGTCTTGATTGTGAACTTAAATGTTTTGTACTTTCTTAATTAAGGCATTTTTTTTCAAAGTCCGACTTCCATAACAGTTCGCTCTAGTTACATAATTGGTTATTTGCACAGATTCCCTGGTTATTCCTGTTCGTAAGTCAGTCCGATAAGAGGCATTATACTTTTAATTTCGTTACTGCTTTCGTTCACCATGGCAGATACATAATCTATTTCGAACGCCGCAGCATATACGGTATAAAGATTGTCTTAATGGAATATATACCATGTATTAACTTAAAATTTACAAGGCGTTATTATGGCTCGAATAAGCTGTAAAAAGACCAGATTATCATTGACGCAATTCACTATCAAGTTGCATGTACTTTCAAATATACTAGAACCTGTAATGTAATATTTCAACTGCAATTATATTATTTATCAACGACTCGTATTAATGTCATGCCTTAGAGTGTAACTAGTGGTTCACTTTTTCAATTCGAAATTCAAACTCGGATTGTTGCAACATTGCGCTTTTTTGCTTGTATCGTGCACTCGCAAAAACTCAACATTTAAACGACGACCTCAAGAAAAAAAACTTAACCGGACGATGCCATACAACCCTAACGAAAACGTGAATATTGAATCGCGTTATAAATGTTTTGAGTTATTGCTGTGGCGCATGATGCGATTTATTATACACTTGTTTTCGTATGCATCGCTAGTTTGAACGTGAGTTATGAACAGACCTCCATGTGAAATGTTTTATTGAGATGGTGGTTATAGTATTAGTAGTAATAAGTCTTAGTTTTAGAATAAAGAATAATGTGTTTGGCAAGGTTATTTTTCCTTAAATCATAAATCATCCTTTTCATCACAACTTCACCACACGACAACTATTATTAACGGCAACAACAAGGTCATCATATAAGTGTTCTAATCATCAGCTGAAGCAACAAAAGATCATCATATACAGTGTTCTAATTATCATCAGCTGGGGCAACAACTGTGTCCAACAACTTATATCCTCATCATGAGCAGCTGGAGCAACAACAATGTCCGTATCATCATTCATCAGCTGGAACAACAAGATCATCCTATACAGTGTTCTTATCATCATCAGCTGGAGCAACAACATTGTCATCATCATCAGCAGCGGCTGAAGCAACAACAGTGTCATTATTATCATCAGCTTGAGCAACAACAAGATCATCATACACAGTGTCCTCATCATCATCAGCTGGAGCAACAACAACAGGATCATCATATACCGTGTTCCCCTCCTCACCGGCTGGAGCAACATCAAGATAATCATATACAGCGTCCTCATCAACATCAGCTGGAGCAACAACAAGATAATCATATACAGCGTCCTCATCATCATCAGCTGGAGCAACATCAAGATAATCATATACCGTGTCCTCCTCCTCACCGGCTGGAGTAACAACAAGATAATCATATACAGCGTCCTCATCATCATCAGCTGGAGCAACAACAAGATAATCATATACAGCGTCCTCATCATCATCAGCTGCAGCAACAACAAGATCATCATATACAGTATCCTCATCATCATCAGCTGGAGCAACAACAAGATCTTCATATACAGTGTCCTCATCATCATCATCAGCTGGAGCAACAACAAGATCTTCATATACAGTATCCTCATCATCATCAGCTGGAGCAACAACAAGATCTTCATATACAGTGTCCTTATCATAACAACTTCACCATACGACATCTATTATTAACGGCAAAAACAAGATAATCCTATAAGTGTTCTCATCATCAGCTGAAGAAACAAAAAGTTCATCATAAACTGTGTTCTAATCATTATTAGCTGGAGCAACAACAGTGTCCTTATCATCATCAGCTGAAACAAAATCAAGGTCATCATATACAGTGTCCTCATCATTATCAGCTGCAGCATCAACAAGACCATCATATACAGCGTCCTTATTATCATCAGCTGGAACAACAACAAGATCACCATATACCGTGTCCTCCTTATCATCAGCTGGAACAACAACATTGTCCTCCTCACCATCAGCTGGAGCAAAAACAGACACTTTCTTACCAGTGGTCTTTCTATAAATTATACTCGCAAGTGTCTCGTGAGTTTGTCATAAGACGAAATTTTCTTCAAAATAAATAAATAATTTACTTTTAATTTGCAATTTGTTTTACAGTTGTTGCGTTTACAGTCCGCACACGCTGATCAGAGACAATACTTCCCGGCTTAAATGGATTTTCGCTAAGAAGAGACTTATTATAAAATATTAGATGGCAGCGGAACATTTAAGTCGTGATATTTTAATCAATATAAACTAATAATTGAAAAAAAAAACGGTATTTAACAACTTTTCTTTTCTTCGTCGTCGTGGTTGACAGTCCCTTTAAGAGTACCCGGGGTACATTTAAGTAGTAACCGAGCCGACAATGACCAATCGAGCGAAAGTTTCGGCCCTGATAAGCCTGTGTGTACTAATCTGGGGCGACATTTTACGCTCAGGCATTAAGCCCGTTTTTCCGAAGCGTCGCTTATGTTGTTGTACGAAACTTCGCGAGATTGTCGCTTGTTCAAGCACGTTGTATTGCTGTCTACGACCAGTCGATGCAGCCTATTTCAATGAAATTTATTATAAATCAATAGTTACTTAAGGCGAAAAGTGCCGTCCGGCCGTCGCACATCTAGATTGGCCTTGTACGGCACAAAACTCACGGGCATGCAAGTCGCGTATCTCACGACACAACTGAAATAAATGTGTATCCATGTTAATATGAAGGTTGTATATGCAAATGCATGTTTATTTACAATTGAATATTACATTTTTTGGAAAACAGGAACACGCAACAAATAGTATGTGTTCACTGTGCAGTCTCGATTATGAAAACAACATCACGAACTTCTGAATCATGCGAATGTTTCGAGGATAACACAATAACCATATGCGTATACCATGAAATAAAACCCTGCAATAAATCCACATACCGAACAAAAGTTGACAAAGGTGGTTACAAAACGCACTTCGATGTTTGTTAATAAGCATACGACTACTGTTGCGGTTATTAAGCTAGTAATGTATCGTCACTAAATGCAACTTTAATGTGGGTTATTACTTTCTTCTTGTGCGTTTACAAGACCGTTTATATCAATGTGTACAGTTTTGCTTGAAATGTATGCAGGTGCTTCAAAAGTCGTTTTCGATTAATCATATAGGCACTATATGGTCGTATTTTAATTCATAAAAACTGCTAATTGCACACAAAACACAAAGTTGTTAAAATAACTCATAGCTCATAGAACAATGCACGATTCTCATGCAAACATTATGTATTTAGAGAATAACCGCGTGAGTATACGAAGAGTTATGAAAGTGTTTTATTAAAACGTTGTTTTTGATTTATTACATACGCGCTCACGTTGGTTGGTCGAAATTAATTAATACCGGAAAAGAAAATGTGTTCAACTGAAATATTTCAAGAGATTTTTATATCTCATATCATTCCCTTGTATAACGAGAAACATATTTCATTCTTTATTTTTTAATATTGTGGTTTCAGAACTTTCACATCTGTGATTATAAACAAATTGATACTTCTTGGGGGTTGTTTTGAAAGAATTATCCATTTATATACCTAAATAATGGAACATGCAATCAAATAAATGTTTTGAAAAAAACTGCCGAAGGGCGAGTGTTTACGCAGAGTGGAATATAGTAAAACATTCACACGGACATAAATCATACCGAACGTTTGCGCTGTTTTTTGCACGTGTGGGTTAGTTTCTGTGTGTTGGTACTTTCTGTCTGGGTTTTAGTTGCATATCTTAGCGTTTTTTTGTAAACAAAGGAATAATAATAATTCAAAAGAAATTAACCCTACTTACTGAACCGGTCATTAATATGTTTTAATGATAAGCCTATGTCGAAAATCGATTTATACAGTTAGACATTTAGCAGTTCTCGCGCAAACTGACAAGATGCGATGTACTGATCTTTTTCACATGACGTTTGGACAACTCCTTCACGAGTTTCTGACACTGGCAACACATTTATATGTTGCTCAAGACACAATTCGAGCCATTAGCTATCATAATTGAATAAGAAATCCGCTTAAAATTCCCATATCACTGTAATATGCTTCCCGTCGAGTAATGGTACAAAACGCTGCATGCTTTTGTTTCAATACGACCATGTATTAAGTAAATTATTACTCCATATACTCATCTACAATTAGCTGTATTCAACAAGCATATTACCTTTATATTGAAATATAACATTCAAGGCACACAGTATGCAACTAAAAATGAATATTTAATATAAAAAATAATTATTATACTTGAAATTAATGACAAATATTTTATTTGCACGGTGCAGCCATTATACATTTCTTAATGAACATGACACAAATACATTGAATAAGCAGTGTATGTGTATAGAATATTTCTTATTTTAAAGAATGCTTTGTATAAGTACTAGGCAATTTGAAAAGAAAATTGACGTGACATTCAATTGTAAAATGCAAGCAGTTACACAATTAGTATTGCATTTTCTAATTCACGTTTTAAACATAAAAGAACATCTTCTCATTTCTTTGTGAACGTAGCTTAAATTGTTTCAATTACACAGTCAATATTGTAAAATTCTGAGCAGGCAATTGTAATTTGACAACACTATAATTTAAAGCCAATAATCGAATTTAATAATATAGTATTGCAATTGAGGCACCTCTACACACTTAGTTTAAATTGTCGCAAAAATAGGAAGAGCGCGCAAGATGCTTATCAAGATATAACATTTTATGAGATAAGTTAAAGCTTGGCAAAACCCCTTCGGGACAATCATTTATAAATGTCATCGTCATTTCGGGCCCCTTAACGATGTCAGCTCTCAATGTCCCTGTAATAAATTTGAGGAAAAAGGGCCGGAAGGGGTTTCTGACCTAACGGCTGGTGATTACACACAATATATGGCCTGTTATAAGATTTCGCACAGATACTCATCAATATTAACTGATTTGGGTCCGTATCTGATCGAAGGTTTTAGTTTTAGTCGCAAGTCAATATAATTAATAATTATAATGATACTTGGTTATCGAAGTTGAATCTTCCCCGGCCAATCGTCGCAATCCTAAAAATAAAGGTATTTTTTGCGATAAGAGACGAGCGATTCTGGTGATTATTGCAGAACGTCGGGTACATATATAAGCTGAGGTGTTCAAGACGTCAATACATTGTCAAACTTTGACTCAAGCTGACAGGATTTTAAGGAGTAATACACCTACACAACTGGTAAGTACGCAATGAGTAGGATATTTAATATGCTGATGTTCACAGAAATTTTACTTTCCTTATTTTTCACCGATAATATACGAAGTTATATTCACATTGCCATATTTGCAAAGTCGGCAATATTATACTTATTTGTTTATGTTATGTACTGCACAAAGAAATATCTTATTTTTAAAACGTTCGAAACAATTTGACGATAGCGTAACATTAAAGAATAACATTTAAAAGTAAAACATGATAAACGACATTTTAAAGTTAAAATTTCCAGTTCAAGCTACTGATAAATTATGAAAGTTTCTGAGCTCATCGAAATATTTTTGAATATTATGCTGGTTTGAAACAATGGATACGTTAGCTATAAATTAATAAAAATACGTGGTTAAATACTAATTATAGCATTCAACCTCAGATAACATTTTAATTAATTAATGGCTAAATTTAGTCTAAGGCGTGGTTTGCGTACGTTTTGAAAGGAAGAAGTTGTGTGTTAAATTTGCATTAATTTAGTAACAAGAACAAGACTAAAGCGAGTGTCTGATTTAATTAAGACAATGCCCCGTTATATTCATGGCTATGAAACTCGCATATTAAATGACCGCTTTTTATCAGTTTATAGCTCCATGAATTCTCATACGCTTTTTCACGGTCGAATGCACATTCCAAAGATGTCTACCGTAGTTGACTATTTAAGTTTCCAGAGTAGTAATCACAATTATATTGAAAACAGACATACCGTTTATAATGTTTGACTTCGATACTATGATTGAACGAAATACATTTTAGTGGAATTCAGTTGATGCTCATGCCCAAAGCTACTTAACTGATACATTAACGTGGCAATTCAGTAGGTTTTTGGAGACTTTTTCAAAATAAAATAGGTGCGCTTCGCTAATTCTTACAATTTCTTAATTAACTCGACGCGAAAACAATAACACGTATTAATAACTGTATATGAAAACAAAAGTATAACCGGACAAACAGGATATTCAGTTATATTTTAACAGTATATCTTGCAAAGTTTTAGAAATTTCAACCATATGATATTGTACTCTCAGTTTCATTGTAAAACACATTTTCAATAAAACAAATTTGGACATCATACTATTCGATAAACATAGATCACGTCAAATGTATATACGTTTCAAGGCTTACTGACCGAACTAACAATGCAAACGTGGGTCTTATTATACCAGCTGTGGTAACGCGTTACAAAAGTTATGCGTTCTTTTACTACTACTCATACTCATACGTAGTCGGTATTTTGAACGTTCGCAAAGGTTCGGTCAAAAGCGCCCTCTGGACACATTTAGTAATGACCACAGAATAATTAACGCGATGTGCACGCAAATTAACTGACCACTTGTGTTTATGGACGAGGAAGCAATTAAACGAGCATCTACAATTTTGAATTGTCGCGAGAGGGGGAAATGTGAAAACGTTCAGCAGATTAGATTTAATATATCAATGATCATCAACCAATGACTCTAAAAGGTCGGTTTTATCGCAATAAGCGCTTAAATCAGGTGCTAAAATGGATACAAATCTAAATTGAAATCTAATTAATTGCAACGATAAAAGCAAATGTGTGGATATATGAAAGCGTGAATTGTTGCCGGTGTTTATCTGATAAAGATTCCAGTGTTATATATCTATATAAAGTGTGTGTTTTTTGGGGGGAATTTGATACATATTTCTTTGGTGAAACACAATTGTGCGTCCTTAAAGCTGAGCTTTTGATGTATATTTCCTAGGTAAAACTTACTATAAGTGTTTCTATAAAGTTATAATGAATTCTAAACAATTTACAGGACAAAACATTTAGTCGTAAAAGAATTGCATAACTATAACACGTTTTTCTTCTGTTTCAGACACAAAAATAAAAATGACTGACAGATACGAAGACGTACTCCCCCCACCCACCTACGAGACGGGTGGAAGTGGTCACCTGATGAGCTCCCTGTTGCAGATGCCGCCGCCATTGCATTCGTCCTCCATCAACAACGACGTCTTCGACGACATGATCAACTCGCACCTGGCGTCGCTCGGCAATGGATGCTCACTTCCTGTCAGCTCGTCTCTCTCACAGTATTCTCACATGATCAACACGCAAAGCTTCTCAGGTACGCATTTGTCAGAAACCGATCAGGATAAACAGGCAATTTACGCCCACCCACTGTTTCCCCTTCTTGCGCTCATTTTTGAAAAATGTGAGCTGGCGACTTGCGCGAGAAAGGTGGCGGGTGACCCTATTTGCTCTTCTGAATCATTCAATGAAGATCTAGAATTATTCGGTAAAGAGCTGGCTGCTAACGGCGGCTCGATATTCACGAACAATCAAGAAGTAGACAATATTATCATTCAGGCTATTCAGAACTTCCGTTTTCACTTACTAGAGCTCGAAAAAGTGCACGAACTCTGTGATAATTTCTGTGAACGCTATATAACGTGCTTGAAGGGGAAAATGCCCCAAGATTTAAACGTAGACGCTCAAGGCGATGACGATGATGCTTCATCTAAACTTTCAAATAGTGCTTTTGATCCTACAGATGACGATAGCGGCTCAGACCACCGACCGTCCTCCGTCGGCTCCACCAATTTCCTGGAAATGGATGACGTAGCGTCCGCAACGCCGAGCGAGTTTCCGACGATGTCACAGCCTGCGGCCAGCTTAACGAGCGGTGTTGAGCCGACGGGAGCGACGAATGAGCCGGCTGTCGTCGTCAAAACGGAGTCAAAAGCACCGCCCAAGGGGCGCGGTATTAAACGCGAGCGCGAAGATAGTGAGGAGTATAGCAGAGGTTCGGAAGAAAGTAACGGTGACAATAATTGTGAATCTTCGTCCGGTTCCGGTGGAAAACAGGCTGGAAAGGGAGCGAAACGGCAGAAGAAGCGCGGAATATTCTCAAAGACAGCCACAAACATCCTGCGTGCGTGGCTGTTCCAACATTTGCAGCACCCGTATCCATCTGAGGACCAAAAGAAACAGCTTGGTGCTGAAACTGGACTTACAATCTTGCAAGTGAACAACTGGTTCATTAACGCCAGACGGCGTATTGTGCAGCCAATGATCGACCAGACTAACAGGAACGGCCCCGTGCCGCACTCACATCCGGGTTACTACCCGGAAACCGCGTCTCCCATGGATAACCAGCTTGGGCAGTCGTCTGCCCACCACAGACTCTCTAGTCACATGACCGGAAGTATACCAGTTAGCACCATGGGAAATGGACTCTCTAGTCAGTACGGCAGCGGTCTGCACAGCTCCATGTCTCACATGCCCGGGGGGTACTCGAGCAGTATTTCCGGAAGTGAGCACTACGACCCACTGAAGCCGGTTTACCCAACCCCCACTTACATGGACAGCTCGGTCTCCAGGTACAACTCAATGATGGGGGGAATGGGGATGCCGTGTTACACCGGAAATGACATGTACGCCAACCCATCTCTGGGCGCTCCTACCTACTACAACCTGCCCCCAACCGAACTCTAGTGTCTCACTAGCAAAAACATGTGAAGCTATGGATCAGGTGCGAATGCTGTCATAGTGTAATTGAAACGGAAGGTGTTTCGTGCGTAACTGAACATTTAAAGAGCATAATTGCAGTTTTCGACTGTTTGATTTGTTTTGTGTGTGAAAAAAATATGATTGTTACAGTTTGAAAAGTGTCATACTATACATTAGCTACCAAGTGTCAAGATATTGTGAGGAGAAAAATGCAACGTTTTCCGCTAAACTTGTGGCTTTTCTTGCACGGTGATTTAATTTAATTAACGTTGATATTAGTAGTCTGTTATTCATTTGACTCTGTTGCGGGGATGATTTATGGCAAACATTCCAAACAATGAACGCTTGTTTAAGTCGAAAAATAATTTAGCTCGCTAAATTTGTAACTTTCAAAGATGTATAAATTAATTAAACCTGGCAGTGTTAATATAGCCATAAATTGTCCTCGTGAGTGTGTTTCGTTGTGAATGCAGAGCAATAGTAAGTGCTTAAATGTGTATTTAATTTTTGTTTTTAAATGATTGTTGCACAAGGAACGGTGCAACTGTCGTATTTCATATTTTGTACATACTCTTTGTGTCCAATACATGTTGCAATAAAAAACGATTTACAACCAACCATGCGTTTATGATTTACTGTCACATAAGCTGGAAAAAAGACATACGTTGTCTATGAAAAGAATGTATACTTTTATTCAAGGAGTGTAGGACGTTTTAACATTCACATCTCTTATGTATTGTTAAGCACATCGCATCTAGCAATTATTTCACAATTACAAAAATAGAAACAAAGATTTTAATTGAAAAAACTTCTTGCTGTTTGATGCAAGCGTTTTAAAAATGTCTCATTTTGACCGGAACAAAATACTGCCTTGCATAATTTTGATGCAAATGTTACCAAGAAGCTAAATCCAAAATATATTTAATATTATTAAGTTACTAAGTTTCTGTGTTGTTGTGTATTTTTAATTGTATTTCACGCAATCGATTACAAAAACATTTGTGGACTTTTTAACAAATAAAAGAAACAAAATAACTCTTTTCTTCAGAATGTTGAACCTTGAACATAGAAAATTTCATTTTGCCTTATAACATTTAAACGACGTGGTAATCTTACTCTAAGTTGTTTGAATCTGTTGAAATCTCTGTATTTAGACTGTATCTTATCTAACGATTTGGATAACACGATATGGAAAATAGTTAACATGCTTTATGTACATTCGAGTCATGACATTACAAACTATTATTTCATACTTCATATTTTAAATCTCAAGGAAAACGATTTCGAATACAGTGTACCAGGTCACACCTTTTAAAAGAATATATAAAGATAAGATATTTGTATAGAAACAAACATAAACACTTTTATTTAAAAAAGATTAACAACAAAAATCGAAGTAGAATTTACGTATGCCTTTATAAAAAATCTCTTAATAACCGTTACAAATGCATATACATAGAATTGTATTTCTATAATACAATTGTAATTCTATAATACAGCGTCAATTAATTAATTTAACATTCCAGTCCAATAAACTAAATGTTGAACTTGGATGTCAACCTCATTACTGGGAAATACATTATAGAATTACAATTCTGTGTGCAGATCTATTTACATGTAACTATCACAAAAAACAAACGGGGTAATAAACACGATGTGATACTGGTATTTTGCAAAAACGATATCATTCGATTTAAAGCAATTATGCTGAAAGTAAATAAAGAACCACCGATTATGTTATTTATTAATTAAATCAGCCTGAATGCGTGTACTTGTGTACGGGAAAGTTTTGTTTAGCGAATGAATTATTACGTAATGTAACATTCATTTTTAAAAACTTTCTCGATCTGTAGAGTAAAACACATAGAAGTGATTCAAGACACAATTTTCAAATAAATTTGTCGATGTTAAATTATATAATGTTATCTCACCGATGAATAATTAACCCATCTATGCCTAGCGTCCTGAAAAAAAGGACATTGCTAACAGCGTAGACCCAGATGAGACGCCGCATAATGCGGCGTCTCATCTGATCTGCGCTGTTTGCTTAAAGGAATTTCTGTAATAAATATTCTACAAATATAAATAAATATACTAGACATCCCTAATTTTGGAAATAACTTGATCCAATTTAGAAGGATGGGAAAGTCCACTAGGCATAAATGGGTTAATTAATCAATCAAACGTATCAACTAGTATCACTGGATTTGAACTATTGCATTCAATGCAATAAGTAAGGTCTAAAATAAAAACTGAAACAACGTGCATTTAAACAACAGGCACAGCATTAAAACCTGTATCAATGAAATAAACATCTAAAAAATGAATTGCAAACTGCACTCCTATTTTTAAATTGAATTATAAATTTTGTAGAGAACAATCACAAAAAACTTAGCATAAACATATCAAACAACAGTTATTTGAACTTCTTTAATATGTTTAAATAAACGGGGTAATCTCAGAATAGAGTATAACTGACATCAAGCTTATGCGTATATAAACGATATGTGTCTTGTTCTGAGAAAACTGGGCTTAATTCGTGTGCGTAAAGTGTCGTCCCAGATTATCCTGTGCAGTCCGCACAGGCTAATCAGGGACGACACTTTCCGCTTTAATGGTATTTTTAGTTTCAAGGAAGTCTCTCCTTACCGAAAATCAAGTTTAGGCGGAAAGTGTCGTCCCTGATTAGCCTGTGCGGACTGCACAGGCTAATCTGGGACGACACTTTACGCACATGCATTATGACCAGCTTTCACAGAACAAGACACATATCATTGTATTTATTATTGTTTCGTTTACTTACTACAATTACATGATGTGATTGTTTGTGTATCTGGCTAAGATGCGATTTGAAGCAGATTTCTCGCGATGCAGTGGGTACTTTGACTGATATAAGAATAACTCAAATCTTCTTATTTTAAGGAATGCAAGCTGTTGGCTGCATAACACTAACTTCTGGTAAATGAAATTGCCATTCTTGTATAACCCATTTATGCCTAGTGGACTCTCTCATCCTTCAAAATTGGATCAATTTATTTCCAAAATTAGGGATGTCTATTTTATTTATTTCTATATTTAGAATATTTCTTACAGAAATTCCTTAAGCAAACAGCGCAGACCCTGATGAGACGCCGCATCATGCGGCGTCTCATTTGGGTCTACGCTGTTTGCCAAGGCCTTTTTTCTAGACGCTAGACTTAATGGGTTAACTAAGAAGTCAAATCAGATGAAAACATGTTATCGACTGCTTAAACTTAACATATTAAGAACAATGTAATGGTGAAGTGCAAAAAATGTTACGATAAAAATGGTATATTCATTCAAATAAATAAATAAGTATTTTATTTTGGCCAAAAAAGGACATCCGATCATCGTTATGTAAATGCTGCAATTCACGGGTTGGAAAGGTGGTTACGGTATTCGCGTAGCATACGGTCTTGTTGTCTGTTTAAAACGCTTTTTTTTCATGTTGTAACTGACATTTGACCTGCTAATTAATTCTAACTGGCGAGTAAATAAATCTCCACAAAGAGTTTCCTTCTCAACATATCACACGGACGCCTATATTCAAACATATTTAATTAGCGACTCGTCTATGTCAAATTATATTTAAATTGTGGTCTATTTATGCGATTTATTAAAGTACACTTCTGCAGCAGATGTTATTAAATCTGTAATGTTTCAAACATTTCCTTTAGTAAAATGTATTGACGGAAGTGTTGCAATTCATCGGAATGTATCCATGTTTATAAATGCACCTTGCACGAATTGTCATTACGATTAATGAGTATACAATGTTGTTTTGCAATTAAAGCATAACTAGATCTAGATCGCGTGTCTGATACAATATAATTTTCATTTATTCCAGCTAGAATTTACTTTACATGTTTATTTATTTATTTATTTATTATTATTGTATTACAATAACCTGATCAATAACATTGACGGAAATTTCAGTAGTAGATTTAGGATATCTTCACTGCTGAATATATGGGGTGGTATGGTGGTATAAGCTACGGTGCAGAATATTAATAATGATTGAGATAATCTCAAATATATTATGCGTTATGATATCCTAATAATCCATTGTAACAGTAGTAATTAAAACCGGGAGTGAAATCAGACGTCCGAGAGGGCACTTAGAAAATCATGTTTGCTCGGATGTTGTATAATAGGACAAAATGACATCAGTGTTCAGTTTAACGCCAAATTTCTTTTTTTTCAAGACATTTCTAGTTTGGATTATAACGATTGTTTGCATAGATATATGTTTTGACATTGTATGGTAATAAAAAGGCAAATAATAAAATTAAACATGTGGAAGACAGTTTGAAATAAAACATATTAAACGGTTGTTATCTTTAAATTACAAATGTATCAAAATACATGTATATAAAGTCTCATTGATATAAATAAGGATCCTGTTAACCTATATATTCTGATACAGATCATACGATTCTTTGATGTTCATTTTTTTATTTGTTATTTGCCCTTTCTCAGAACAACTATATTCAAATGACCAAGGAACCCTTCGATGATAACGTAAAAGTCGACCACGTATTTCCCCAAAAAAGCGCATTTGAAAAGCAGAAACAAAGGAGTAAAAAAGCGCTTTAGATTTACTGTCTTTACCAATTTTCAGACCACTTTGGTTGTCAACATTTAGCAATACAGTCTGTCATTCGAACCGTGGTTGGATGCAAACATGTATGCTCTCACTATTTTAATCTACAATCATACGTTAAAGACAAGCTTCTTTATAAATTCGTATAAAACATATATCCATAAAGTACAATGCGAAGACACCATTGGCTACATCTTCTTTATGACGATATGCAAATCCGAATACATCAAATATTTATTACAATTCAACAGGTAATTACTGTCTCTGGTCATACGTTAATGGCGATCATAATTATCACGTTAAGACCATGTGAAGTGAACTCGTATTAAGTAGATAAAACTAAGTCGAAGTATAATAAACGTTTTGTACGAAAAACAGGTGATGTCATGAAATCTTCTATGATGGTGACGCATTCTCAACTGTGATGTGTAGACCCTGATGTTTACACTACGTGCACTGAACGTACATTGTGATGATATCTCAGCTGTGAACTAAGGGCTGTGAATTGTATAGTCTTGACCTTCTAGAAATAGACGGTTTAAGTGAATGGCGTACCATTTGTGTCAAAAGTCAACACGCCCTACTAGGTAAAAAGAGAAATGTACTTCGACGTACAATATGTACGTCGAAGTACAAAAATTGTACTTCAGAGTACAAATGAAAAATATACATGTTTGTTCTTCGACGTACACATTTTCTGAACAGCCAATCAAAACAATCGTCTCTTAAGCCGCTGTTCAGAATAAATGTTTAAAATCTCTTTTTTAATTGAGGACAAAATGAAAGAAAATATCAAAATTGAAAAAAGAAGTTTCAAGTATTTAATGCATTGAAATAGATAATATACGAATTTAAAGAAGATGCAATGTAACCTTTTTTAAAATTAAAATTATCAAGCATATTGTGAGTATTTATTGACCATGCGGGGCGGATTATCATGGTCCAGCGCATTACTGTGTAGGAAATTCCCAACGGTAACCAAACAGTTACCAAACGATTACAGGATTAAAATGTATAATAACCTCTCTGGTTTGGTCGTATTGTGTGATAACCATTATTTGCATAAGTCTTAGGTTAATACCGCCGCGATAGGTCAATAAATACGCATAATATCTATGAGTTAGCGGTCTATAGTCGCATAATTTTGTATAAATAACAATAATAACAATGTTCATTAAATACGCACAATATCTATGAGTTAGTGGTCGATAGTCGCATAATTTGGTATAGATAATAATAATAATAATAATAATAATAATAATAATAATAATAATAATAATAATAATAATAATAATTATGTTCATTGTCAAATGTTTCTAAAAGCAACAGATGTAAGGTGTCTTCTGATTGGCTAACACTCAAGGGTCGGTAAAAAACTGTACGTCGTAGTACGATTTTGTACGTCGAAGTACAAAACAATGTACTTCGACGTACATATTGTACGTCGCAGTGCATTTCTCTTTTTACCTAGTAGGTCTTGATGACTTTCGACCCAAATGGCACGCCATATAAGTGTGTTATCGGGGCTGGGCATTATGGGCTCTGTGTTGTATAGTGTGATATCGATGATGTGAACATTTAGCACTGACCTATTCTGAGCGATATATGAATTGTGAAGAGAGTTCACCTGTAAACTAAGAGCAATACACTGTGAATGGAATACTATAGAATCGTACACTGGGCACTATAGAATTGTACACTGGGCTACAATGTGATATGGTATCTGTTACTGAACAGTATGACATTCTATTTAAGTTGGGAACTGAGTGTGCTAACTTCCTAACGAACTAACAGGCTTAACAGTTAAGTGCATAATATGATGTAGGTATCTATGTAGTATAGACGTATATAACATGGGACCTGAAATTTTAATTAAAATCAACGAACTACGTCGCGTGTTATTTGAGCTATGCATTCTGAGCTTAGAAATCTTCATTGTCTAGTGTGTTATTACGGTCATTGAGCTACGAGTTATAAACTTTGTAGAACTGTACGGGGCGATATTTGCGCAGTAAACTAATTACTAAAAATGAATTAGGTGATATCTGAACTATGAACTAAGATGTCTGAACTAGAAAGTGAGCTATTAATAGTAATTGAGCGACCAGCTTTCGATGTCCAACAGTTTCATGAGGGGTGTATGACTAAGGTGTTGGATAATTGCGTTGGTGATGTTGACAGGTCTTATTCTTCTTCTTTTTTTCTCCATTTTAACTAGTGCGATCCCTTTAGCTTCATGCGCGTTGTTGTCTTTTCCGATCATTTCATCTTTCTGTTTTTGTTTTGCTAGTGTCCTTGACAATGAGATGATGCTTTCCTTTTTGTTTGCCCAAATATGTATGGCCGCCCTTCCTGTCAATATTCTACCTTCTTATAACTGGATAATTTTATGATCTCTGTTGCTCCAGTCATTTACGTGTTTGTTTAGTCTCTACAGCATGGTGGTTTCTCTCTCCATGTACAGTTTTGATAGCTTTTCACTCCAAATCTTTCTTGTAGTTTTCAGCTTGATATTCAAGTATCGCGTCGTTCTTTGAGTGTGATGCTGGTCTCTTGGCAGTTATTGGTATTTGCCACGTCTCTGGCTACGTTCAGTAATGGGCATTTCATCTCTCTGGTCAGGTTTTCGTGCGCATAATGTAATTCTTAAACCAGTATTGAGGATGAGAATGCCCACCTTTAATCCCCTTGCACAGTGTGGTCGGGAGCTTTTTATTTGTCAAAGAAGGCATAGCTTATAACACAGCTAGCCGATATATCTAGATGCCGTAACCATGGTCCATGGTCGCCTCATTTCCCAAGAGGGTGGGGGTGGTGGTAGCTTAGTCAAACGAACTCTTGATTTGGTCAGAAGTGCGAGCACAGTGTTTGTGTTGAGTAATGTGATTTCTGAGTTTTGAGCTAAAAGCTTTGAAATATTGTGTATTCTGTGAGCTAGGATAGTAAAACTATATACAAACTATGAGCATAGAGCTTTGCATTGTATAGTTTACATATACACGGTAAGCTGGAGTGTTAAACTGTATAGTCTCAAATATGTGCTTTGAAAAAAGATCGATGAACTAAATGGACCATAGCATAAGCTAACTTGTCAATGCCTAAGTCTTTGTAGAACGGAAAAAACACATTTCGACCGATATAGGACAATACAAAACTAAGATATTCTAAATTTTATTTTCTACATCTTCGTAATGATACATTTCAGCATAATATACATGATACGATGAAACTACAGATAACTTAGTTAGGTTAAATGGCTGTACAAAATTGTTATCTCCCTTTCATACAAAGATGTAGCAATCGATTTGACATTTGAATGGCGGCATGTTTTATGCTATGATGTTTGGTTATGTTCTTGACTATTTAAATTTTAAAAATATATATTGCTCTAAAGTGATTAAATTTTGCCGTATCATAAAAATATATGTATCTTGGCTTGTGTTTTGAAGCCACAATCTCTTGGCCACAATTAAAAAAAAGCAGTAATTACATAATAACAATACAAAGTGATGTTCAGAAGTACGAGAACATATCGTTGTACTGGTTTTGGAATTACATTTTTATTGTTTAACCATAGCTTATAATGAACACAGAATTTAACGAATATTTCAAAGCAGAAAAATGAACTCCATTTCTGTCTATTTATTTTATACAATGTTCAACTAAGGAGAAACCGCTTCCAAAACGACACGTGCGTTTGTGTTCGCTGTGGCAATGTTTACATATGAGACGCACTCTGAGAAAACTGGGCATAATGCATGTGCGTAAAGTGTCGTCACAGATTAGCCTGTGCAGTCCGCACAGGCTAATCAGGGACGACACTTTCCGCTTTAATGGTATTTTTCGTTTAAAGGAAGTCCCTTTTTACCGAAAATCTAGTAAAAGCGGAAAGTGTCGTCCCTGATTAGCCTGTGCGGACTGCACAGGCTAATCTGGGACGACACTTTACGCACATGCATTATGACCGGTTTTCTCAAAACGCGACTCATATATACCACGAAGCATTGTCTATATTACTCGCGCTTAACAGTCTGCAAAGTGCATACAAAATGGGAATTAAACATTTGCATAAAAACAAACAATGTACCTACTTCATGTGTATGTGTGTATTGAAATTGTATGTACATGAATTATAAATACAGCTTATAATATATTCTAAAATATATGTAACAATATTTTGCAGAACGTAGCACTTCACAATAAACAACAAGACAAAACACAAATGAGCCGCGCACTGGGAATATAGGGTTAAATGCATGCGCGTGAATTGTCGTCAAGATTAATCTGTTCGCTCCGCACAGGCTAACTAGGACGCCATTTTCCGTATGAAGCTGATTTTTTTCTAAGAAGAGACTTCCTTGAAACGAACACAATAACAAATGGAAAGTGGCCTCAATTATTAGCTAGTGCGGACGGCACAGTCTTATCTGGGACGACACTTTACGCACAGGCATTTAACATGCTTTCCCGAAGCGCGTTATAAACACATTTCATAGGAACACCCTCTCTCTCCGATTGAGACATCCACTGGTTCTTCTATCGCCGAGCTAAAATCGTTATTGACAATCGCATTTTGAATTGCCTGCAAACGGGTCTCAGACGCAAACGATTAACACATAACTTTTTTGTCGCGAATCATTTCCTCTGTTGACATCAACAACGTCAATCGTTGAACGCGAAACTTTCAAAGCACATGCGTTTTCAAGTCATATTACTGTCCTTGTCAGTAGCAAAAAATATCCATGGGTTAGTTGGATCACTTCGAATCAATGGGATGAAAACTGCGCTACAACTTCTATTAAAAATGCAGTGTCACAAAATCGTTCTGTACCCCATCGAATCACATTCACAAAAGTTGTTGTTAATATAGTAACAATAATTGTTTATGAAGATCTTAATAATATATACCTAATTACCCAAAATAGCTATGGTTCCACACGCGCGAAGAATACAGTCACTAAAATAGCAGTAGTATTGCATAAAATCCCAACTGGGACAGTTACTAAAGCCACTGCAATTTTGCAGAACAAAATATAAAAGTTGTACCACATATCCACACCGTTTCAAGATAAACTACATCACGTATTTGCAACTCCTAACTAGTACTGTTCCGTTTCCATAGGAACGTCCGCCCTTCCCGTGGTTCCGTTTTCCGTGAACTCTTCGAAATTCCTTAGCACTTTCGGATTGACGTTATAGATCTCTTGACGATTTCGGAGTTCTCTAGAACATGCCAATATGCACAATCGTGTTCACAAAGAGTAACAAATTAGTTGGATACTAAGTACATAGGGGATTGTATGCATTTATCTATTTTCCCCAGGGTCTCCTGAAGAAGCGTCATGCATTCGCTTCCTTACACGCGAGCCAAAGCCGAATACTTTATTAGAGGAAATAATTGAATATACAATTATATTATTTGTGCCGAAATTGTAATATACCATGATTAAACAAGACTATTGCCAAGTCCCCTACCGGCTCCACCATTTTTTTTATTGTTGCCATAGCAACCAGAAGTTTTGACGTGAGAAAATAAAATGACGTGCATAATGTCCATACTGCCATCTATCCATGTTTCAAGTTTCATGAAAAAATATTAAGAACTTTTAATGTTATCGCAGGATCCAGAAAAGTGTGACAGACTAACGGACTGACAGACTAACGGACTGACGGAGTGAAACCGGTAGGGGACAATAAATCACATACATGTGTTTCATCTCCGTCTGCTTATTTTGACAAACAGCGTACATATATCTGGCCTGAGCATTGAATTATTTAATAAAATAATCTTGATTGACTTATATATGAAAACAATGGTATAATGTACGAACATAAAACTTTATTTTAACTTACTTCTTGTGGCGTAAATATACCATGAATATTATCAACGCTGCGATGGCCAGGGCGCCTAGAACTCCCGCCAAAATATACGGCCAGACGGCGCTGACTTTCTCAATGCGCGTCGAAGTCTCCTCGACAGTCGTGGGTCGGATACCACCGGATGTTGAGATCGGTAGGCGTGAAACCGTCGGCGACGGTGTATGGTTAGGTTTAGTTGTTACGGTTTTTGATGATGTTGTTGTTAATGATGATGATGATGATGTAGTTAATGACGTAGATGTCGTTGTAGGTAGAGTTGAGATTGGCGCTACTTGTATTGTTATTGTGGAAGTTTCGGTTGTAGGTGCGGCAGCAGTGGTTGTTGTTTTCGCTGCTGTAGTGGTTGATGGCGTTGTTTCTGTAGTAGTAGACGGATACGTTGCGGGAAATGGTGTTGATGTTGTCGATGATGATAATGACGAGGTGGCTAATTCTTCTATTGTTGTTGTTGTGGATGTCGATGAAAATAATGTTGAAAAATCGTGTTGATTATCCGTAGTTTTATTTAAGGCGACCGTGCTAGAAGCATCAGTATTCAACCAAGAGTTGGTGGCGTTGCCCGTATCGGTTGTAATGTTGTCCCTTGCAAGGATGGGAGCAGTCGTTGCATTGAAGCCCCCGGGAAGGAAGGTTGGCCCGGTGAAGGGCGCGTCGGAAGTGCACTTTTCGCGGGAAAAGCAGTCTCCGCACGTTTCTGGATCGGAGCACATGTAGCGCACAACAAGTGTTACACTGTAAAGGAGATATGGAAATCGCTCGCATTTTGTAAAACTCTCGTCAATTTTTAAAAATATGCCTACTTAAACATTTAAACCACCAACCAATTCTGCGAAAAACCTGATTTTTTAACATATATATATTGTATAAATGAATTGATGTATAAATACTTATTAAAGCCACGCAAGTACATCTGACATGTTTTAATATAATAAATCTCAAATATAGCATGTTCACGTAAAAAATTGTATAAGCATGCACAAGCTTTCTTACGTCGCATTGTATGTCTCGCTAAGGCCAGTATGGTTGACGAAGTACCACCGCGGAGAGTCGTCCATGTACATCGTCTTGAATGAGTCTATCAACGTTGTGCTGTTCACTGAGGTTCCGTTGTAGACGCTTACGTTGATGCTTACGTTACCCTACAGTAAAACGTTGCATTTTATTGTACCAAATAGCAACCCGTGCTTTGAGAGTTGTGGCTTGATCGAACATTCCTTACCAACTTAGTCCACACGTACACATTGAGAAATAGTCTGCACAAACTCGTGTAGGAAAAGTATACGCGTAAACGTTTAGAATTCGTCTGCACGTTCACGTTTTGTAAAAGTGAAGGCATAGTTTACGCGTAAACGTTAAAGGGGCCTTTTCACGTTTTGGTTAATTGACAAAAGTATAAAAAAAATGTTTCGGATTCGCAATTTTCGTTGTAGTTATGATATTTGTGAGGAAACAGTAATACTGAACATTTACCATGCTCTAAAATATCCAGTATATGCATCTTTTGACGATTTAGAAACCTGAAAATTATAAAGCGTTGCAACGCGAAACCTTGGGAAAAATATTTATTTTTTGTCCATTTTAAATGGATCCTTCTAAAGGCTCCAAATTTGTACGAAAAAAACACACACTGCCTCTAAGTAAAGCTTTCTATATGCAGTGGCTTTGTTTATTTCCTAGTGTAGCGATGTGCGCAATATCAACGTTTTTTTCATAGCAAATATGCACAAACTTTCAGCCTTCAAAGCCGAAGAAGTGATCCTGATGGTCGTCTTTGAAGAGTTATAGTAAATAATTGGTAGGTTTTGGTCGGAATTCGGCCCATTTGAAACACAAGTTGAACCTTATTTTCGATTTTAAAACATTGACTAATTGATCAATATCTCATTCCTCATAATCTCAGAAAAGGAAAACTGAAACAAATCTAATATCATTGACTTTCCAGGTTTTCTGAATTTAAAACAAGTTGAACCTTATTTTTTATTTCAATACATTGACCGATCAACACACCATTCTACATTCACGCGTGCTAAATGAAGGTAAACGTAATTTAGAAATACAATTTTGTCAGATTTCACATAGTTGATAAAGATGTCCATAACAATTACCGAAGCCGGTATTCACGAAAGGGACGTCTGAAAATTGGCGAAACTAATATGTGTATGCAAAAATACTGCTAATTGACACAGTACAATGAGTCTGCTACACATTTAATTGCACAGTACAAAGTTTCTGTGACAACACTACTTGATTGCACAGTACAATGTTTATGCAACAATACTACTGAATGGGACACGGCGAAGTGTGTGCAATTACACTGCTCAATGGCACAGTGCAACGTGTCTGCCACAATACTGCATAGTGCCACAGTACATAGTGTCTGCATTTATACTGCTTAATGGCACAGAACAAAGTGCCTGAAACAATACTGCTTAATGACACAAAACGAAGTGTCTGAAACAATTATGCTTAATGACACAGAACAAAGTGTCTGCAACACTACTTAATGGCACAATGTATAGTGTCTGCAACCAAACTGCTCAATCGCAAAGTTCATAATGTCTGCAAAATTGCTTTATTTCTCTGTAAAAAGAGTCTGCAACAATACTGCTCAATGTCATAGTATATAGTGTCTGCAACAACACTGCTGACTGGCACATTCAACGTGTTAGAAACAACACCGCTAAATGGCAGAGTACAAATTGTTTGCAACAACAGTGCTGTATTGCACGGTACATTATGTCTGCGACAACACTGCTTAATCGTACAGGAAATAGTGTCTGCAACGACACTACTAAATTTCACAGTATATAGTGTCGGCAACACTGCTTAATTTAAAGGTACAAAGTGTCTGTAACCATTCTTAATGTCACTGTACATAGATAAGAATTGAATGGCCATACGTTCTAAATATGTCATTTTGTCAACTGAGTACTACATGTAATTTTGTCAACACTTGCACTGATAAATATATGCATGCGACAACTCTCTGTATGAACGAAATATTTAAAATGCTAACACTACTTTTTACTATACCAAATGTGTTTTTCAAAGAGGCGCTGTGTGTTAAAATGTAACTTAAATATTATTGGCTTAATTATGCATTTAAATTCGTATTTTCGTATTTTGATAAGTTAATTACCGAAGATAATCAGTGAGAAACTCATCAACAAAACTATCTGATTTCTTCACATTTATGGAATGTTGTTTTAAAAAGTTGGACCCACCATCCACTCGTTGAAGTTGTAGTTGACAGGCTGTTGTATGTGAACAAGGCCAACCGCTTCTTCGGGAGTAACGACAGTGCCGGGGCGCCATGTCTGGATCTCCAAGGAGCTGTAAATAAATCGACGTAAAAACTTTGCGAGCATATCTCGGTGGCATGTATAATTTTCTCATACTTACATGGCTGCAAATTCAATTAGAACAATATCGTATATTGCATTTAACACATTATACAAATATATGTTTGTTGTTGTTGTTTTCCCTTATTAATCTTGACTTTACAGGCACTGAACGAATTTTAGAGCGTATCGCGCCATGTTTTATAGTGTTTTTTTTTAAAGATAAGTGATTCTATTTTCAGTCATTTTTGTAAAATCACACTTAAAGTTGGTTGTGAAATTGCAAAGGCCTTTACTAAAGCATGTTTATATAACAATATCAAGACCCTCACAAGCGTTGATTTAATTTGCTTATTGTAAAACCTGCTTGTGTATCGCTAATAATTTCTATACATTTCAAATTATTTTTCGCAAATTTACAACAACCGAACAATACTCATGGATTCGTCCAAACATACTATCGTATTCAAATAAACTTACTCGTTTAACCCGAAGATCTTGATCTCGAAGGTCAAGTTACAGAATTTCTTATCTGCTAAACATTCGGACTTTTCTTGACAGCACGTGATAAGCTCGTTGTTATAGTATGTCAAAAGACCCAGATACATCGTTCCGGCGCCAATCACCATGGAAACCTGCGAAACAAAATATGTTGTAATTTACGAAAAAATGAAACTATTACTATGACAACCACTTTTATAGAAATTATTGATTTTTCCTGATTTAAATTATTTTTCGTTGACTTAAACTGATTGATTTTCAATCCTTTTTTGTTGTTACCTATATGTTTTTGCGTTAATTCGTTTATTTACATTGTTTGCCAACACACGACTATTTTGTTAACATGTATGTATATTGTATGTATAGTATAGTGAATAAATACTAATATTCATGTTCAACGTATTTGCATTTAGACAGTTTTTTACTTTTCCTGTAAGAACCAACCATGTTTAAAATATTTAATATATATTGAAGCGGTTTCAACTGTTCATGCTTATAATGAATTTTAATCATATTACAACTCAAAATCAACGAATACTTCGCATAATATTTCGTCAAATAAAAATAACCCATACAAAATCAGTGTTCCTTATATCAATAGCCAAAGTTTCAACGCTATATGCCGTCTGGTAACATAGATATAACGAGATAGAAAATGCTTTTTTGTGACAATATATTCCATGTGAATTTCCCGCGACGATATCCGAACATTAACGAACGAACGCGAGATCGGCTTCGAGCAGCGTCGTATGAACGACGTATTCATGAGAACAACTACGTCATGCTACCGCCGCTGTTCGAAGCCAATCTCGCGGTCGCTCGTAATTGTTAATATATCGTCGCGGAAAATTCACATGGAACATATTGTCACACACACAAATATAAAAGAGCAGTTGGTATCGCGTTCATCTATGTTACCAGACCACATCTAGCGTTGAAATTGTTGCTATTGCTATGAGAAACACTGATTGTGTTTGTGTTAACTTTATTTTTCGAAATAGTGTACGAAATATTCGTTAATGTCGAGTGTTAAAGGGCTTTTATGTTTGCTTTTTTCTGCATTTGTTGTTATACGATATCGTATTTCAAGCATTTTTCTTTAAATGTGGTTTGAACTTTCCTGTTCCGATTTTTTGTTGTTAAAGCTCGTTTACTACGCAAAAAAATACTAACGATACACCGTCACAATGTGGTACAGAGACAAATGTAAACATGGATCTTTACATTTTAATTGTGGTTCAAAAGAGTAAATACCAGTTCATAGAAACAATCGACAGTGAATGGCAATTCTGCTGTTCAATCTTGACTCTTTTTTAAGGTATCACAAGCTTAATTAGAGATGAATTACACTCGCATTTTTTTCTTTAAAGCATCACGAATGAACGTACATGTTGATCATAATTTTATCAAAATTGTAACGCCGTGTTTGTTTTAACAAAATGAGCAATGCAACGTAACACGATATAGAGCGACCGACTAAACCGTACCGACCAAAACCCGCATGGTAGAATTAATTTCAAAGAAGTTTTCGTACTGCGATGAATCATTGTCCAATTTATAATCGTCTTAAACACATTAAGTTATAACCCGTCTTGCCCTTTGCTGGCATGCTACGATAACATACCACTGCCCTCACCTAACCGGCTGCGAATTGGGGAATGTTGTGTTATGATGTATTTTAACTGCTCTCAAAACATCTTGAGTTTAATCTTCTTGTAATTGAAACTGTATTTCATTTCGTTTTCCCTCTCACTGCCATGTGATTGTTATGGTATTTAGCTCATCCACGAACGTTTTCACAATCTAAGTTTGACAGAAGGACGTCACGAAGTTCATGTGTCCGTGATATAGTATAGATACCGTGTTTGCCATCACCACAGATTCGTCAATAAAACCATCATGAATTATGTTCGGAAATTTGGTGAGCCGAGAGTGTTTAGAGTTTCAGACGATAAACGCTTCAATATGAAAAAATGCATACTTAATCGCAAAATGTACAAAAGCCATGAATGACAACATTAATTCGCCTCCTTGGTGCAAAAATGTACCATGTGACATTGAAATAAGAAGGCACACGGTACCTTTTTGCTCCAACGGAGCGTTCTGGTCTCGTCTTTTACCTAATATTTTAAACGAACCTGAAGTAATTACATCTAGCAGAATAAAGCTACTAAACGACCGAGGATCAAATTTTGATTGCGGCTGATTAGCCTTACAGGTGCCCTTCCACAGATTTTGGCATGTATTTAAGTTTGTTATTAAATGATTTAAACTGATAAATGTAAACATTGAAACTAAAAAGGTCCGAAAAAATAAATTTAAAAAATAAAGAAAGGAAATAAGTAACATTCAACTGGCCTCGAACCACTGATCCTTGGAGTAAAAGATTAGAAATTACACCACTCGGCTATATATCCGTGCTCATACTGCGAGTGTAGTATTTTATAATTAATATAAGCATGCAATCCTTGGCGTGTCATAAAATATACTGATGATAACAGAATTCCCAAAATTATTCAAAAGTTTCGCGTTTGCAACGCTATTCACGTTTTAAAATCGTCAAAATGTGCATATACATGTAATTGATATTTTAGAGGATGGTTAATGTGTAGTATTACTGTTAAATTGCAAATATCATAACTACAACACAAATTTGCGAATCTGAAACCATTTTCGTTAATTTTGTCAATTTATTAAAACGTGAATAGATCCCTTTTACAAACTACATATCGATTACCAACACTTAATTGATGTAAATCAGGAGGTGTAACAGGCAGACAAGTCTCACATGGGAAACAATGGAACCATTTTGACACAAATAAAAATACAATAAATATAAAACGCATGTATTTTCTGCAATTACCGAATTCAGAATTTAAAATGACACTCGTTTCGATTATGAAAACGTATGTGTAACAGTCTTAAAAAGATTGTTTTAACACGATTCGATTCATTAACATGTTTTCATCATTTGTTAACTTTAATCATCCGATATTTATGAGTTAGCACTCACGTGCTTCACTTTTTACTACATTGATGAAATATGTATTTTTGAACTAATATGTACAGTAAATTAACATGCCATTCTAAATGTCTTGTATTCGCATGGATATAATCGTTTTGATGTGTACATCGGTTTGGCCAGCAAGGCCAGGGGTCATGTTCAAAACATTCTAAACTGACAAGGTTATCACATATAGGAACATGTCCCTTGGATTCTTGTTCTGATTAATTACCGTTTAGTGACAAAGTCGCTGGACCTACCGTTACAAAACCATCACCGGTAAACCGACATACCTGATTGGTGCGACCAATGTCCGGTAACGGAAATATTCGACCTGACGACTCAGCATGGGTATTATAGTACATTAAGACGCTATTAAAGTCACGTAGATAAAAACAAGTGGATTTACAAACTTTCTCACTGGCTCGATAGCTTTCAAGTGTTTTGAAGTCTTGAAAGGATACACGCATGCTTTTAAAAGATAATATATGTTCTTGCTGGGGTTGGTATTTTTAGGTGAATTTTTAAAATACTTGTGTACCTTTGCATCAAGGATGTTGCGTGTTATTGGGTCCACATACTGACGCGTGCAATGAAATGTAACAAAAATATTATTATCACAAATAATATCCGGTTCATTATGCTCTTCAGTGCCGTTAATTTAATAAAAAACATGTAGATACCGTATTCTAGGAGTAGACCTCGTTTTTACGGTGTAATTTCATATGATATGCATGTAGTCCAATATCTGTTAACATGTCTGAGAAAGTTATATATTAGCCCGTGTCAAGAATGCCATATAATTTAGCGGTTATCTTTTCGGACATATGACATATATTCACTTGCCACAATAACACCGATTCCAGAAACTTTATATTTTCTAATGTACCGATATAAATATAATATCAATAAAATATAAAATAGCAATCAGTAGCAGCATATCATTAACCCATTTATGCCCAGTGGACTCTCCCATCCTTCTAAAGTGGATCAATGTATTTACAAAATTAGGGATGTCTAGTATATTTATTTCTATATTTAGAAAATTTCTTACAGAAATTTCTTTAAGCAAACGGCGCAGACCCTGATGAGACGCCGCATTATGCGGCGTCTCATCTGGGTCTACGCTGTTTGCAATGTCCTTTTTTCAGGACGCTAGGCATGAATGGGTTAAGAAAGTATCGTTGCTTGGATTTATATATGATAAGTGTACAACTTAATCGAATACAATCGTTATTTACTTATTTTTTTATAACCGACGAACAAACTATTCTTGAAGAACCAATGTGATATAAATAAAACAAAAAAAGAAGCGCTTTGTTTTAGCGCGCCTCTAAGTAACTAGCAGATTCACACCCGATCTAATCATAGTCACGTTTTCAATTAGGTCCTCTTTGGAACTTTACGCAAAAAAGCGTAAAACAGCAAATAAATGTACGAACTTTAAGTTTAAATTTTACTTTGAAATCCCCAAACCACTCGAACGATAGAGACATTTCAAAGGCTCGGATGAGAGCGAATGCATTTTAAACTTCCGACGGTACTTAAGTATTAAAAAAACGTGCAACGTTAGCTTAAGTCAATAACGGAGTTTGGACATTTCGTTATGTTTTGTCGTTATTTTATCCTTGATTAGCCCAGTGGTATACTGGGTAATTCACCGAACCGGTTTACCTTATTTTAATTATTAGAATTTGTTGAGTGGTTTGTCTCCCATTGGTTACACCACTTCCTGTTTTAACATCGCTACGTCATTCTGTTCTTAATCCCTATGCAGTAAATTATTAAATAATTTTTCGCGTATTTTATCAATTAATTCAGTTTTAATATCATTTCAAGTATTTTAATATCTTGCAGACAATATAAATGGGCCGCGCTCTGTAAAAAGGGGGTTTAATACATGTGCGTAAAGTGTCGTCCCAGATTAGCATAAGTAGTCCGCACAGCCTAATCAGGAACGGCACTTTCCCCCTAAACTGGATTTTTGCTGAGAAGAGACTTTTTTTAAACAGAAAATATCATAAAAGCGGAAAATGTAGTCACTGATTAGCTTATGCAGACTGCTTAGGCTAATCTGGGACGACACTTTACGCACTAAACCCCTTTTAACAGAGAACGACCCATATATATATATTGCTATATTCTTTTACTTTTTCATAAGAAGCATGCCATCCACAGTACATATGTTCTATTAAATTCAAAACAGCCCATACACAACCTTTCTTTTAAATGCACATGTGGTCTATGTGTTCATAAATCCCGATGATTTTTTTAAAATTCGTATCTGATGGAAGGTAACACGCACACACCGCAAACTCTCGTTTCTCCGGAATTCGAGTGGGCAGCATTATTCCGCAATCTTTGGAACATTTAATAATCTGCGTAACAATGTAACTATTAGGATTAACACCCTGTCGTGGGTGTGTGTCGTCATTCTTTTATACTAATAATAGGACTTGCAGTCAGGGGTTATACCTTAATCCACATTAAAGCTCTGTTAAATGTACATTCAACTATTTATTTTTCAATTTACACGAGATAAAATGAGGTCCAAAACAATCACACACGTTGACGAAACGGACATGCGGTTTTGAGGCATTATGGTCATCACAAGAACTAGGTAAGGTTGGCATGTCTTTTTACTGTATACAGTCGCCCGCTGACAAATTTTCCATTTTATAAAAAAAGAACGGGTTAAAGACCATTATAATTAGGTAATTAATATTAGTTGAAATTTTATTTGTAAACTATATCATGCATAGACTTGAGCGCTTTATAGCAATACTTTGAATGTCAAAAATTCAATCGTACACTTGGAGAACACCTCAACACTTATGTCTGATACGTGTAGTAAGTTACGGTAGAGTCCATGTAAAATAGCTGTGTCCATATATGTATATTGTAATTAAAAAATAGCATATCGATTGTGTTTCTGCAAACTGATTTAAAGGTTCCTATTCACGTTTTTGTAAATTTACAAAATTAAAAAAAATGTTTCAGATTCGCAAATTTTCGTGGTAGTTATGATATTTGTGAGGAAACAGTAATACTGAACATTTACCATGCTCTAAAATATCCACTAAATGCATCTTTTTGCGATTTAAAATTCTGAAAATTATAAAGCGTTGCTACGCGAAGCGATTGAATAATTTGGAGAGTTATGTTGTTGCTGTTATAGTCTGTGATACTACGAGGATTGATTATATAAAAAGTTTAAAATACATCACTCATTGTATGAGCACGGGGTGGTCTAAGCGATAGACATTTACTCCAGGGGTCAGTGGTTCGAGACCACTTGAGGGTTAATTTTATTCTTGTTTTTTTACTAGAGCTTTAAGGTCGCCGTGGTGTAATGGATATGGTGTCCGCCTAGCGACCGGGAGGTCATGGGTTCGATCCCCGCTGTGGGAGCGTTCTTTCGGTCTCCCATATAGACACCAAGTACTGGTTCTCCAGGAAATGGACTCGAGAGCATTTCAAATAAGTAGGAATTACTTTCTATGCAATCGAGCTAAAATAAATAGGTTTAAACTAAACTAAACTAGAGCTTTTTAGATCTAATGTTTACATTTGTCAATATAAAGCATTTAATGACAAACTTCAATATCTGCAAAAATCTGTGAAAAGGTCCCTTTAAAAATATATGTCATAAAACAACTCCTTCGTTAAAAAATACTGTATTTAGAGCTAATGTTTTGCTAGAAACCACGTTTTAACGCTTAAAAAGTTATATTAATCATGTTGCGATGCAAAATAAGTGTCACGAAGCGATTTGCCAGGATCATTTTAAGTAGATTAAGTATTTTCAATTAACAAGAAGGTTCATACCACTGTCCCAAATCGCTGCTTTTAAACGGATTCAGTACATTAGTATCCTCATCCAGCTTTGAAAATGCGGCTTATTAACCCATTTATGCCTAGTGGACTCTCCCATCCTTCTAAATTGGATCAATTTATTTACAAAATTAGGGATGTCTAGTATATTTATTTCTATATTTAGAATATTTCTTACAGAAATTTCTTTAAGCAAACAGCGCAGACCCTGATGAGACGCCGCATTATGCGGCGTCTCATCTGGGTCTACGCTGTTTGCAATGTCCTTTTTTCAGGACGCTAGGCATGAATGGGTTAAATATAAAATCTCAAAATAATTCCTTGGTATACATTTATTAATTTATTGATATACACCACAACCCCAAAACTTGCATTCCTCCAAAAATGTCACTATACGATGATTTGGCAGCTGACCGCACACGTTTCAAACATGATCCCTGATTAGCCTGTGCGTACTGCACAAGCTTATCTCGGACGACCTTATATGCATTTTCACAGAGCGAGGCTAACTTAATTGTGTGAGTAATTAATGACAATTCATGATTGAATCTGATTTTCATTGCAATAATGTTGTCTTTGGACGCCTTTTCCCGGTGTACTCGTCATGTTTTGATCACGGGATTTCCTCTGCTGACCAACTCGTTCCCACGAGTTAACTTTACAGTTGTACTGTGTCATCTTACGAATCATGTAGCATAGCATACATGTACAGTACACTCATAAATCATTTTCGAACGTTTCTCAAATTGTGCATAAATACATATATTATTATTTATCGTTCATTATTTTCTGTATTCAATGTCACTTTGCATTGTCTTCAACTGATTTATTAATTATCTACATTTTGTTATCAGCGGTTCGCTTGTTGTTGTTGTAATTGTTGTTGTTGTTTTTTATTCAATAACGTATGCTTAATATACATGTATAAAATGATAGTACGTTCATACACAAATTAACGTTACATAGAAATGGTTAGCATTTACTTGTCTGTAACGATGCTGAATGCTCTGTAACAGATGATTGTATACGGCAATGGGTATGTGGCTAGTGAACACAGAATTTACGTAGAAAAGCGAACAATCAAAGATTATCAAGAAAATACAAAAGGATTGCTTATTTTATAGAGCTTACATTTGCCTTCAAACGTGTAGATTTGATTCATGATTACGATTTCTTTTTCATGTTGAATTCAACTTGTGAACTATTGATCGAAACATACAATTAATTTATTTTACTACAGGTGATATATGAGTACTTTCATAAGTAATGTAATGTTATTTATACTGGTTTCAATGTTTCGTGAACCCTAAAAGTAATAATTTCCGACAGTAAACGTGTCGTTTGAAGATTGTCTGATATGTTCTTCCACGCTTGGCAAGAAGCTCTTTGCAAACGACAGTTCTCTTTATTGTTTACATACCTGGTGAAACACGAGGATTAACTTCAGAAAATTCCACATCCTGATTAGTTTGTTTAGTCTTTCTCTTCACTATGAGAGCCTGGATGGTTTCTGTAGAGGCCCGTGCGAACTCTTGTTTGACGTGGACTTGCTCGGAATCACTTGCAGGACAATCTGATATTCGGATTTAGTTTTCCAGAGAAAGGCCTCGTGCTATCTATTTCTACTGTATGTTGTATGCATTATCTTCTCTCTTTTTTCAAATAATGTTGATAAACGTTTTTTTAAGTGTACGCGCACATTATTGTATGGCAGGTAAGAAAGTTTGTACGTTTAATAATATGCTCAGTAAATCACAGTAAACGCTTTTTATTAAAATTTAAGAATCTGCTGAGAACTGACGCAGCATATACGAAATACATTTCACACTTAAATGTCCAAAATATGCGCTTTTCCAAACAGATTACGGTAAGGTTCAACAAATAGTCCGTCTCAAGTATGGTGAATGTCCAACATAATATAGGTGTTCATGCCGCTATTTTGCAAAACGAATAAAACTAAACATCAGACTATCGTGTAGATCTCGTTGCAGTGAGATTTGAGCGGAACGCAAGCGTAAGAAGATGAAAGGGCACTCTGTTACAAAACACTCAACCGAACTTGCGCACTAACTCTGAAGCAGACTAATACCCATAATCTACCAACATCTCTTCACTGGAAGAAAACGCCAAGCTACGCAGCTATGCAGAGAATTGGGTAATTTAAACTGGAGCTCCAACCACCGTGTTTACATATTGCCTGCCTATATGACCTAATACGTACAAATACCACGAGATAATTCGCGTGATGAAGGCAACAGAGGTTGCTCTATTAATGGAAGAACGCCGCTGTGTCCTCACTTCAAAGGGATCTTTTCACGGTTTGGTAAATTGACAAAATTGAAAAAATTTGTTTCAGATTCGCAAATTTTCGGTTTAGTTATGATATTTGTGAGGAAATAGCATTACTGAACATTTGCCATTGTCTAATATTGTCATTATAGGCATCTTTTGATGATTTAAAAACCTAAAAGTTATAAAGCGTTGCAACGCGAAACGATTGAATAATTTGGAGAGTTCTGTTGTTGTCGTTTAAATTTGTGAAACTACGAAGGTTGCTTATATATAGTATAAAAGACGCAGTCTATGTATGCTTGGCAGAATAGCTCAGTTGGCTAATGCGTTTTTACTTCAGGATTCCAGGGGTCAATGGGTCGAGCCCTGCTGTGGGCTGCTTTTTTTCCTTTTTTAAATTCCATTTTTGATATTTTACTGGAGCTTTTAAAATTTAATGTTTACATTTATCAATATAAAGCATTTAATGACAAACTTCAAAACATGCCAAAATCTGTGAAAAGGCCCCTTTAAACAATTGCGAAACCGGCCCGGTATCGCGTAACAATCCATTAGTCTGATCAAAACAATTTTGGCTGCGCGCGCATATCGTTATCAAATTTAAACGGATTATTTTTCTATTAAAAGATTATTGCATTTTTATATTGTGACCAATAACTATTCTACAATTACAGCCAATTCTTCTACTTCTATACATGTACTTAAATAGAGCCCGGTCATTCTTAAGTATACTTAATAGTAGAGGCTGGGGAAGGGTATACCCGGAAAAAATTGGAACATATTTGAAACTTATATTTTCTGAAAGGTTATAGCTTGTTGATTCTGAATTCACAAAGTTCCCGAAAAGTGCCATCCGGGAAACCTCAGAATCCAAGATGGCGTCCAAGATGGCGTCTATTTTGATACTATGAGCACTTATAATATTATTTCTTTAAAAGTATAACTCTTTTTGTGCTTAAATCTTTTGAAATAATGATACAATAGCATACTTTTACAAATCGCATGTTTTCATACTAAAATAACCAATATGGAATCCAAAATGGCGTCCAAAATGGCGACCATTTACCTGAAAAGATGCTTTTTATTCTAAATTATTTAAACGATTTACAATATTTTATTGTGGTATATTGTTGCCTACATTCACGTAATGTCACAACAATAACATGTTTGCACTTATCGTTTGTTTTATCAACTTGAACATACAATATGGTGTCCAAAATGGCGTCCAACATGTCTACAATGTATCTTAAAATGACCTTTTCTTATATTATATAATAATTTTCATTCCATTTTGCAGTGGAAATTATCATTTCAATATACATAATGTCAAAATTAAAGTTTCAACTAAATAATTTTGACTTAATTCAGGTATGTACAACGTTTCAGGTATGTTATTATAGAAGTGTGTGGGGTACCGTTATTTCTTACGACATACAATTAAACAATCTTTTATTGCTTGAAATTTATCGTTGTATATATATTTCAGGTACATTTTAATTGAAAATACATTTACTAATACTTGCATCATTAAGAGTCATGATATAAACAACACTAGTCTATCAGAGATCATTACCCTTTAAAACATATCATAAAATAAAGTATACTTTCTAAGCACATACCCCTTTTGAGTTTCAAAAGCAATGATGTTCAATTTCACCTTTTGAATTAGTCTATACATATTTGAACAAGGAAGAAAATTTGGTATTACATACTTATTAAAGTAATTCATTATAAATGAAGATGATGTCCAAACCATAGAACCCTTATCGTTTTTGAAATTGTGGCATAAATTCATGAATCCAAGTTTCAGTTCCAACACATGAACCAATTAACCTCTCTTGAATTAACGACTCTGTCTGAATCCAACTATAATGTTCTTATATAGACACCGTTTAGTCCACTGATATCTTAGATTGGTTTGCAAAGGATCCATCACAATGTTTATATACAATACTGCATTGAGTCTACATTTTCTGCAGATACATATTGAATTGGCAGTCCAAGTTCATCATTTGTTGGCTCATGGCTTTTGGTTGAAACTTTGAATAGTCTAGGGTTCTGTAGCTCTTATCAGGAGGTTCACAAATTTGAATCAAGTGCAGCTGTCGTGCAAGGAACAACTTTACGATCACAAAATAATGAATTCTTCCAATACATAGCTGACAATGTAGACCATAATATTTGTACGCTGGATGGGTCAAACACTTTCCATGGAATGGGAATAATTGCAACCATAACACCAAAAGTTAAAACAAGTCAAATCATTCCGCGCATCAAGGTAACACGTGAAGATTTGAATGACATTGATACACCTGATATAGAGTTTGAATTTCTCTTAAAAATCACTCGGCCACTGAAACTGCAGTTCCCAGGATGGTCACCCAGGAGAGTCATCTATCATGTTTATGCCTAAGATTGATATGAGTGCAAGTGACATGTCTTGTATCTACTCAACGTGGCACTTTGTAGCACTGCAATCAAAATCATTGGATACAACACCAGTCCTTACTATTGACCAACCTTTGTACTGGAAAGCTCTTAGCATAGTTACAAATGAGCTGAAAGTAAAATTAAATCTGTTATGTTAAGGTTAGGTGGGTTTCATACTAAGGTGAGCTTCCAAGGCTGCATCGGGAGAGAATAAAAAACTCAGGTCTGAAAGAACTTTGAGAGACTATATATGCAGAGAATACAGTAGGTCATATGATTAGTTGAAAAGCTGTAAACAGGGCAGTAAGAGGCCATTTCCTTGTAGACGATTCATTGCAATCTGCATTGCTAGCAAACATGAAAGGGCCACAGACTGATCCCCAAGACTTAAACAATAACCCTTCGATTGAGACTGATCCCAGTAATGAGAACGAGGGGGAAATAACAGTTGAAGATGAAATATACAAGGTGAAGTGAAAGACATTATGCAAAAAGTTTTTAATGAAAAACAAAGTCCTGGCGCACTTAGTAATAACAGTACAATACAAGACTTTATATGGAAAGATATGAAAATGTTAAGGCAATCCTCACAAAATATAAAACTGCTAGACTTTGGTTGCAGTATATGGAGATGGTAGATATACTGAATGTTTTCGTAAGACAGACCAAATGGTAAACTGAAGTCTACACCTAAAACTATCCAGAAAAGGTTGCCCTTTTTGCGTCGGCTGGTCACAATCTACATTTAAAGTCAGCATATGTATATCTTCAGAAGATGTTAGCTTTTCCAGACAACAATTCCAAAGTGCATGAAGCATTTTGTGATGGATATCATATGGTTCGAAGATGTAATCGCTATTGGAGAGGTCTATCGGCAGATCTAGTGATCGAACAGGTGTTAATGCAAAGCATTAAATCAGTGGGGTGTCTGACGCGAGGACGCGGTATGACAGAAGTTCAGAGAGCACATTGGTTACTATCTGTTCCTGCATCAGCTGAAATAAATCTTGCAGTGCAAGACTTTACAGATAAGAAAGTGGAGACAAGTAAAAGAAGCGAGAATCGAACGAGACGAAATAGACAGAAACACGCTTGAAGAATTTCTATATGAAAGGAATCCCATTTTATTTGATGGATATGGTGGCGGTGCATCAACAAAAGATGTGACACACAAGAGGAGAACTAAAGGTATTATAGGAGACGAAATACAAATTGATGAAAAAAACTCCCTTCAAGACTAAGAAAATGTCCGTTTTGTCAAATGTTGAAAACAAACAGAGATTCATTAATCTACTATGTAAACACATGGAGGAGAAAGAAATACGTGTTGTCAATGCCAAAAGTGATGCAGACGTACTGATAGTTGAAACCGCCGTAAAGTATGCCTTAAATGTGCCAACAGTTGTAGTCAGAGGCGAGGACACAGATTTGTTGATTTTATTATGTTATCCTTCTGACCAAAATAAAAATAACATGTATTTCACATCTGAGACCCGAAGAATTGCTTGAACAAGAAAAATATATGGGATAAAAAAGGACCCAAAATGTATAAGCCATAGACAATTGCAGACTCTTGCCATTCGTTCATGCTTTCAGTGGATGCGATACAACATCGCATATTCAGTATTGGTAAAGGGGTAGTTTTCAAAAAATGTTGACGGATACGCAATTTAAATCGCAGGCAATTTTTTTTCAATCAAAATTTTTCTCATGATGAAATAGAAAATGTTGGGTAACAATCATTTAAGTGCGTGTATAATGGTAAAAAGAATGAAAAAAAAGATAGCTTAAGGTACAAAACATTCATTACTAAAACAGCAACAGGTACATGTGTTGTACAAGTCAAAACTTTACCCCCAAGGCAAGCAGCTGGAAAATACCACAGCTTTAGAGTGTACAAACTTGGATTGGACATGAAACAAACTTTCTAGGGTGGGGTTGGTGTAAAGTTAGTGACAAATTTGTTCCAATAAAGACTGATCTACTTGCTGCACCTGTAATGTTGTTCAAAATAATTAAATATAATTGTAAAACTAGAAATGGCGCGGCAGAGGCCGACGCGTATCCCCACGCTGCATGTTTGACCCAGGGGCGCCCCAGGGTTGGTAATGGGGCCATGCATAGTTGAGATTGACCGTATTGTCATAAGAGAAGTTCAGTATCAATTAGAAGTGAATCGGTGTAGAAATGAAGAAGTGAAGTAAAAGGCAATTTTGGGTGGGTGTGGCCTATGTGGGCGGGGCGCCCCAGGGTTGGTAATGGGGCTATGCATAGTTGAGATTGACCGTATTGTCATAAGAATAGTTCAGTATCAATTAGAAGTGAATCGGTGTAGAAATGAAGAAATTATAGTAAAAGGCAATTTTGGGTGGGTGTGGCCTATTTGGGCGGGGCGCCCCAGGGTTGGTAATTGGGCCATGCATAGTTGAGATTGACCGTATTGTCATAAGATAAGTTCAGTATCAATAGACTGATCCCGGAAAAGCACGAGTTTAGAAAAACCCACTAATCACCCCGGTACAAACAACGCTGGTCCATTAAATCAACCAATGATAGCTTACTTTAAATAATAACGGTTGATGCGGTGTGTGATTTTGAAAGAATTATAAACGGGTCGTGTTTATTTGTACCAGCAGATTAGTGGGATTTTCCAAAAAGTTGCTTTTTCCGGGATACATATATTAGCAGTGAATTGGTGTAGGAATGAAGAAGTTATAGTAAAAGGCAATTTTGGGTGGGTGTGGCCTATGTGGGTGGGGCGCCTCAGGGTTGGTAATGGGGCCATGCATAGTTGAGATTGACCGTATTGTCATGCATAGTTGAGATTGACCGTATTGTTATGACCCCTTCGAAGAAGAGGGGGTATATTGCTTTGCTCATGTCAGTCTGTCTGTCTGTCGGTCGGTCGGTCCGTCCACCAGGTGGTTGTCATATGATAACTCAAGAACGCTTGGGCCTAGGATCATGAAACTTCATAGGTACATTGATCATGACTCGCAGATGACCCCTATTGATTTTGAGGTCACTAGGTCACAGGTCAAGGTCACAGTGACTCGAAATAGTAAAATGGTTTTTGAATGATAACTCAAGAATGCATACGCGGCCAACAGGGCACACTCTGAACAATATTACTGAAGCAACTGGTCTGTAATCCTAAATCTATAATTATCAGTCCAATGAAACATCATCCTTTTAGTAGAATACAGTGGATCAGTAAAAATATTATCAGAATATGAGATTTTTTTGTATATTTTGTATATTAAATATTGTGTTAATGTTTAATTTTGTTGATTAATATAAATATAAGCAGGACAGGGGAGGTAATACACTATTATATCTTTCTTATATACAGGGGAAACAAATGCAATAAGTTTAAATTTATTGTTACAGCATTTTTCCTCCCTTGTAATATATTTAAATTTTACCAAATGTAAGGCTAACTGCATTTTTGTAATGCGTACTACTACTACTGCTGCTGCTGCTGCAGCTGCTGCTGCTGCTACTACTACTACTACTACTACTACTACTACTACTACTACTACTACTACTACTACTACTACTCTACTACTACTACTACTACTACTACTACTACTACTACTCTACTACTACTTCTACTACTACTACTACTACTACTACTACTACTACTACTACTTCTACTACTACTACTACTACACCACCACCACCACCACCACCACCACCACAGTGACAAAAAACGTATTCACACAATGGCTGCTACTACAACTTATAGCCCATATAGGGGGGCATGCATGTTTTACAAACAGCCCTTGTCATAAGAGAATTTTAGTATCAATTTGAAGTGAATCGGTGTAGAAATGAAGAAATTATAGTAAAAGGCAATTTTGGGTGGGTGTGGACTATGTGGGCGGGGCGCCCCAGGGTTGGTAAAGGGGCCATGCATAGTTGAGATTGACCGTATTGTCATAAGAGAGGTTCAGTATCAATTTGAAGTTAATCGGTGCTGAAATAAAATAGTTAATGTAAAATAACATAAAAATGAGTGAAAATCTCTGACCCGGCCCCGCCCCAACCCCCATAACTTTTGACCCAGGGGTCAGTTCAAAATTCCAAATAGTGCAGGGTCGCACATATGCTCATAGCTACCATGTTTGTAAGTTTCAAGGTTCTAGTGCTTATATTGTAGGAGGAGATAGTGGCCAGGACAGACAGACAGACAGACGGACGGCGGAGATAACCACAATATCCCCACGCTTTTCAAAAAGCGTGGGTATAACAAACTGTGATACAAAGAGATGCTCCTGCAGAAAGCATGGACTTGTGTGTTATTCTGCTTGTGGAGACTGTAAAGGCACGGGCTGCTCTACTAGTGTACAGGTTGAACCTGAAGAACTTGAAGAAACATAATATTGTATGAACATATAGATTTGATGTTATTTGATTTTGTACTGAGCGTTGTTATTAGAAGTGTGATAAGAAAAGAAATTATCTATTGTCCTTAGAAATGCATGTGTTTTGAAAAAAAATATATTTGTAGAATACAACGTCTGTTAGGTGTAATTATGTAACGTATATTATGTATGAAATTGATTATTAAGATTTGAAACTTAACATTCATATACACTGTATATAAGATATTAACTTAACTATAACAGCATGGTCTCCACTAAACGTTATATGGGTTAAAAGTTGAAAGCAGGACAGATTGTATTTTGACTTTATCCAGATATTTTTCTTTTTGAAATGCATATATATATATATATATATATATATATATATATATATATATATATATATATATATATATATATATAACAAAGTCTCTATTAGCCTTGTTGTATTTAAGGAGAGACCTTATTACCCATAATGCGACATGTTTTGTGCGAACGCCGATGATACTGTCATTTATGATATCACGATTAAACATTACGGCAACAGGTTATCCGCATGAACACAATTTACGAAAATTACGACAATGTTCAACACTTTTTTTATTTTTACGGATATGTTTTATTATTTGCTCCTATAATTTTATCAATCAATCTTTATGTTGTTGCACCCTTTAGTCCGTCTGGCCATTCGTTACATCCGTTTTGTTTACATTGGCACAGTTTAAATGTATCTATCCTTTTAACAACTTGTGCTCAGTACGTTGACTACGAAGATATAATTAGTATTTATTAAAATGGGAACTATTTTCTGTTGTCATAGTCATAACATGATTTTAATTGATTTTGAAGTTTTAGAAATATGCTACTTGTATCATAATGCGAAATGAAAAAGTCATTATCGGTCACTTATAGATACAACTTAGTACAGTGTAACGTACATGCCAAGGTTCGTGTGCTTATTGCATTCTTATTAGTTTAAGCTTTTATTCATTTTTTTCGTGACAAAACATTTGAATTCATTCAAACTAAGTAAAAAATAAAGATCATGTCAATAGACACTTATCGGTTATGACCTATGTTACACTTGATGGAAGTAAAATAATGAAGTTATTTATCAGCCCACATCTCAGAAATCTACAAGCAATTAGTAGCCCATAACATGGATGCCAGTCTCACTTCAAAAGTCTTTTAATCTGAATGCAAGTTGGGGCCAATAGCTCAGATGTTTATTCTTTAAAATGTAACATTATTATAACTGGTAAATGAAACAAGGAATAGCTTTAACAAAATATATTCGGAGCATGTCCTCAAATGAAAATAAAGGTAGAAAAGTATTAAGTTTGAAATAATGGTAAAAAGGTTATTACATTTGAAAAAAAGTTCAAGTATTGTTAGGTTCTTTTTCCATTTAATAGTCGCATAACCACCGCATGAAATGTTTGTTATGAATTGCACTATATTAAACAACGTAATAGCGTTCGTAGATACAAATTTTTCTACATGAGATCACATCATATGTGTCCTCACATTGCTTATTATGAATTTATTTGTTCGTGATCGAAACATATGATTGATATTGGATTAAGACGCAGTTTTCTATCCACATATCCAAATAACATTGTTTCATCCACGTCATGCGAAATAAGTTCTTATGGTTTATGCTGTCAGCAAAGCTCAAGTCCAGCCTTTGCACTTGCGCAGTTTGGCCAGGGGCTACGCTTTCCACTATGAAAAAGCGCGCAATGTTCCATGGTTTCTCCTGAGTATCCTCCTCAGAATGCATATCCTGACAAAACTGCGTGGATGCGCAAGCTTGGCTGGAAGAACGCTGGCAGCATATTGCATATTACCCATTTTTTTTATGACGCGGTTCTCTGTAAAGCTAATTGCGTCTAGTAATTTGCGTTAAACCAGATGTTTTCCGATAAAAAATTGCTGTCACACTGAGTTATTTTAGCAAACTGCCAAATGTCGATAGCCTATTCTGGCTTTCAAGAAAGATTTCAGACAGACTGACGCGTGCGTCACACACGTGGGGCTAGATATTCGATCGATTATCCTATCATGGACACTAAACTATTTCGGTAGCTTGTCTCAAAATACAAATGCGAGTAACAGATAAGTTTTCATTAATTTATTTTCCTAAAATTGGTGTTATTTGATATCGCCAAATCTATTTTGTTAGCAACATAGGGCGTTTATTGCAAGTACATTTCGTCTTTAGGATGAAATTTACCGATAATGCGTCGTTATTGTAACTGGGCCATGATGTGTGTCTATGTTTCGTGAACATGAACATGCAAAAATAGTCCACATTTCCCTCCACTGTTTAGTGAGACTGTTTCGATTATATGTGTTTTAATATAGGTAATTTTTATCAGGCTTCATGTGATCTTAATGTGTTTCACGATTATGTATGTTGTTTTACTTATTAATGCTACTTACGCACGTATGAAACTTTCACATGCAATTGAAATTCATTGTACGGTCTTATTTTTAATGTGTGCTGGAAAGCAAATTATGGTGTCTATAAATCCACCATATACATATAATATAATCAACAAACTATTAACTTCTTTCTAATAAAATAAAACTCGACGAAATTTTGAGACAATCGCCTGCGTCTAAGCCCCATTTTGTGTGTGTCAGCTCGTCAGGTGGAAGTCAAGTTGCAGACCGCGTGCTGGCCCAACTGCTCACAGAGATGGATGGTGTCGAGGGACTCAAGCACGTGACCATCGTGGCGGCCACCAATAGACCCGACATGATTGACAAGGTCGGTGGTGAGAGTTCTGACTTCAATATATTAAAATGTCTCTTTTGTGATTGTGAACTTTGAGTAACGTAAACAGGTCTAGATAGAGCAATAAAGCATTTTAAGCTGAAATTTATTAAGCTAGGTCTGCGTCTTTAGCCATTATTGTACTGGTTGAGGACCAATGGGCGAAGAGACCAATAACCGGAAAACCTGTTTATTTGAGTACATTATGTTCAATCTTGTCAAACCAGCATACAATTGTAATGAATAAAACCGATAACACATAATAGCTCTGCATAATTGTGATGTATTTTCAATTTAACACGTGCTTCAAATCCGCCGTAGTTTATAAAAAACGAACAGCCATTGAAATGTCGCGTTCCATCATTATTCCTGTCTTTACTTGTGACGGATTCGGATATATGTCGTCGACCAGAATCCTTTGTTAAAAGGAAATTTATATATTATTTTTTAATCTTTCTAACTGTTTGCGGTTTCAAATGAATATACAATATATAAAAAAATGTGTGTATCCATTGGTTTTTAGCTCTACTTGCCGAAGGCCTGAAGAGCTTATGTCATGTGCGTGCGTTAGACTTTTTCTTGTTTACGCGATAAAGTCCACAGTTTTCATCCGATTCTTTTAAAACTTGTTCAGTGTCTTTAAATTAATGAGGACTCGAACCCTATTGAAAATGGGTTACATCAGAGTAAAAAGTCCAGAATTATCTCCCCTTGAAATTGAAAAAAATGTGAAATAAGGCTTGTTTACGCAATAAAGTCCACAGTTTTCATCCAATAGTTTCCCAACGTGCACAGTGTCTTTATCTGAATTATGAGTCAAACCCTATTGAAAATGAGCAATATCGGAAGTATAAGTCCAAAATTATCTCCCCTTGTACTTAAGGAAAAAAATCATCCAATTCTTGGCAAACTTGCACAGTGTCTTTGTATCAATGAGGACTCAAACCCCCTTTTTAAAAAGAGCAATATCGAAGCAATAAGTCCAGAATGACTTTCCCTTGAATATGAGAAAATGTTGAAATCCCGCTTGTTTACGCAATTAATTGCACAGTTTTCATCCAATTATTTCCAAATTTGCACAGTATCTTTATATCAATGAGGACTTGAACCCTATTGAATATGAGCAGTATCGGAGAAATAAGTACACAATAATCTCCCTTTGAATTTGAGAAAATTCTCCTTGTGTCAAATAATGATGAGAAATTGGGTGAAATATTTGGGTTTTCTTTATGTACGAAATATTGACAAGTATATCAGTAGCGAGTATGCATTAACAACAAAGGGGTTACAATGCTGTTGACACAAGCCTTAGGCTGTATTTGCATTATTTATTATTTGTACCACAACGCTCATTAACGTGTGCATACTTGAATAGTGTATTCTACAGATTGTAATTCAGCCAATTAGAAATAAATACACATAGAACACTGACCAATGGGATAGATAACTGAGTTTCACGGGGCAGATGTCAGAGGGAAACAAGGCAGTTAGCGTTTAGACTTGGAGGTGTACGGATCGAGAAAGATACGATCATGTAGCTATCAGACTGTATTTGTATAACCAAAAATATTAAGTATGTTAGACATTAAATTGGACTAGAAACTGATACATGGTGTTGTTGAATATTTTATCCTGTATTATGCAGAGAAATTAACATAAATAGAGAGGGACCGACTTGTCCCATGCTCAGCACGAGAAAATGGGAGTTAATGCAAAACTCGTCATCTTGGCAATTCGCGCATGACGAGATATCGAATGATAGGCTACATACCGGTAATTTAAGAGTAATGAACATTGTTAGTAACTATGTGTCGTCTATGAACTATGAACGATTACGTGACACTTGTTTGCGCGATTAAGTACACAGTTTCCATCTTATTCTTTCCAAACTTGCACAATGTTTATAGCAGTAGAGCGATTCAGGCCCTCACGGGCCTCTTGTTTAATAATGATCTTAACCATGTTTTCTTTTTGGTGCCTAGCCGTATTATATAATTATATATATGAGCCGTATTCTGAAAAAAAAAAACTGGGCATAATGCATGTGCGTAAAGTGTCGTCCCAGATAAGCCTGTGCAGTCCGCACAGGCTAATCAGGGACAAAACTTTCCGCTAAAACAGGATTTTCGGTAAGAAGGGACTTCCTTTCACGAAAAATACCATCAAAGCAAGGAAAGTGTCGTTCCTGATTAGCCTGTGCGGACTGCACAGTTTAATCTGGGCCGACACTTTACGCACATGCATTATGCCCAGTTTTCTCAGAACGCGACTCATATAATTATGTATATATGTCTTATGATTAACATATTCCTGCTAAAATTAACGTTTTGATATGTATTTTGTCATGATGGTAAAAGTCTAAAAAAATGCGATAAATGAAAGTATATATATTTTGTAGAAAACAACACTCCTTTACGAGAACTGTGTTTCTGCAAAGTGTTACCGTCTTAGTTCACTGATGTCCGTCAAACCAATTATATAAATATAGATGGATATGGTGTCCGCCTAGCGACCGGGAGGTCACGGGTTCGATCCCCACCGTGGGAGCGTTCTTTAGATCTCCCCCAAAGACACCAAGTACTGGTTCTAGGCCCAGGAAACGGACTCGAGAGCGTTCATATAAGCCTTAGGCTTTCGATGCAATCGAGCTAAAATAAATAGGTTTAAACTAACTAATTATATAAATATACGTTATTTATGATGTAAATAAAACTATAACGTTATCTGAACTGACAAGCAATCGTATATTCGAAACGTGTTACCGTACACTGCAGGCCTTATTGCGCCCCGGACGTTTCGACCGCGTGTTGTACCGTACCCCTTCCCGATCTTGACGCAAGGCGACCGATCTTTGCTCTCCATCTGAGGACGATGCCTACTGCACACGACGTCACCCCGGACTCGCTAGCGGACCACACGGATGGGTATTCGGGAGCAGAGGTAACAACTAGGAACGCCGTCTTGAACAGTTTTGTTTTTATGAAGATGTATCAATAAACGCGTTTAATTTACCAAGTAACAATTTTCACTCGCGCAAGTGCTCATAAAATTATTAATAAATTGATTGTCGCCTTTCTGAATAAGATAAAATGAGCTACCACACCGGCAACTAGTATGGTTTTGCAGCATTCTCACATTAAATGGAATAGGTTAATCACCAATAAATCGACAATACTTGTCGTGATTGCTGTATGACTTTGCAGCAGAGTTCTGAGTTTGTTTGTGGTTTGACGTAATAATAAAACGACTTTATACTTTAAGACTCTTGCAAAATTTGTATCAATCGACCGCTATTTAAAAGAAAGTGAAAATGTCTATTAATCTTGAAAGATACATGGTTTTTCAAAGAAAGTGAACGTAATTATGTTGTTAATTAAAATTTAATGCTTTTAGTAGTGCATGTTTAATTCAAAATTTATCGTACTCGTTAAATTTCAAATGTTTTCCCGGATTCGTCAAGTACCGTTATTCCACAATAAGCATGCTTTACTCGACATTAAATAGTTCTTGAACTGTTTGGTATTAAATAAACACAAGACCGAAACGGTATATAATAAATGCTTTTAATGTTTTTGGAATATTTACCAGGCTTGTTTGTTATGTCTTAACACATCGCACTAGAGATTGCGTCGCTCATGCTCTACGCTCTAAGAACACCATATTTACATAACATTATAGATTTCTAACACTTTATGACCTCTTTCGCAGGTGGTGTCCGTTTGCCATGAGGCGGCCCTGTTTGCTCTGCAGGAGGACATCAGTAGCATATGCGTCCGGTGGGGCCACTTCCGGTCGGCGCTAGCCGCCGTAACTCCGAGAACCGGCGCCGACATGAACGCTACCAGCAGAAATCTGGCTTACAGTCTATATGAGGTTGATCACGTGCAAAATTGTTGATATGGTATAATTTGTTGTTTGTTCTTAGAAAATATATGAGTCTGTGTATGGAAATAAAAACCTGTTTGTTATGCAGTACAAGGGGCCCTGAGGCCCGGCCCCCAGCTGGTTGTCAAGTTAGACTTTTTTTAAATAATGGACCTACTGCAAATTTTCTCTCATGAAAGGGCCCACAGTAGACTTTCACTAGAAAAGGAGATGTGTCTGATTGTCCTGATAAACAATTAGTGCTATTTTACTCGCCATTGGACATAAGCTCCTAGGCAATGTTTTCTTATCGCCTTGTACACACATCCCTGATAAGTCAATTGCCCCTTGTGATCCTTAATGCTTCATCTATCGATGGTAAATGTAAAACGTATTTTGAATGGCCAAAGGCAGAGAAGCAGTGAATGGAAGCAAATGGTACAGGAGGTCGAAGGTCTGAAAAATGCTGACGTTAATAATTTGTGAAAAACAAGTAATAATGGAAGCAATTAGAGAGGTGATATGGATAATTGGCATTAATAAGACCTGGAAAGTCTTATTTCTACAATAATTTCGCCAAAAGTCAAAAGTCCGGAACGAAAGTCATACTTCATCCGTAAGTCATGTAGGTAGACTCACACATCAAATATAAGGTCAATATTTTAAAGCGCTTCGATAAGAGTTTGTAAAATGAAATGCCGGACGGACGGTGCTATTTGCCAACCTACCGGGGGCATAATAATCAGCTCATTTCATAATTTCAGAAAGTGTTCGAAACAAAAAACGTCAGGAAAACGGTTTTTATTGAGAAAAATTTAAGTTCAATGCCCATAATTTTGCCAAATATCAATCGTCCAAAACGAATTTCACACTTTATCTGATGGCCATGAAGGTAGACTAACATACCAAAATCAGCTCAATATCTTAAATAGTTTCGTCAAAAACTTACGGAAAACGGTTATTATAGAAAAAAATTCAAGATTCAATCTGATTGTAGACGATTTTGATGGTTTATCTGTGTTGATGATGGTGAAAGTAAAACTGTGTAATAGCTTATAAACATTTTACGAGGAATTAACTTTAAAACTTTAGAGGAAGTTTGAATTCAAAGAGAAAATAGTATAATGGTTATATGTCAGTCATACTTTATAATACATTTCTTAAGAAAGGTTTTTGATTTTCAAAGTTTGCTTGCTTTCTTCATCAAACATCATACATTTCTGAAATTTAATGCTTTAAACATTGGTTTGAATTTGTTTAAAGCTTTAGACTTACGAAAGATGCTGATTTACTTGTTATATTCCATAAATGTATATTTCAAAATAAGTTTTTAAGCATTAAATTTACCATGAATAGTGCTCCCGCACCGTCCCCGGTTAGCCCCCCCCCCCCTCCCCCCCCCCCAGTCACAAAGTCCTGCGTGAGTGTCTGTCTATAATTCTTCGAAGCAGTTTGCCAATTGCTTTGTGTACAAGTCACTTATCTGTATCATTGTCTTTTTCTTGGAGTTATTCATAAGAGCCGTCATTTTCGTCTATAATTTGTTGTTCAAATTGTTTCACGTCTCGCATGGCTTCACTGATGGACTTATGTGACGATTTAACAAGATCAGATTTACCATTACTGCGAAAGAAATATATCTCAGGCCCGGTTGATTTGAGAAGTTTATTTAAATAAATTATCTTGTAAATTGTGCACTTATACACTATTCATCATAGGCTAATTGTTAGAATCTGTCTCTTAAACTGGAAAAAAATGTGTTTCAACCTGAATGTTGTGCTCAAATTCATTTTAAGCCTCTCTTCAAAATTCGTATATAAGCTTTTTTTATAGGTTGGAAGTTAGGACACAACGTTTGCTTGTGTCTAGCTATTATGTACATTTGCATTTTATTGATAGTACTTAGTAAGGCAATCCTTTTTCCTGTGATACAGCGGTCAATCGATTGATCATGGTTGTGTCATTTGTTTTCGATGCAAAGTCTAAGTCTATATGATATAGAGATAGTTACCCGTGTCTGCTGAGTCGATATTCTTAACTAAAGAAAAGCTTCTCCTATTACCTCTTGATGTATTATCACGATTGGGATGACAGTTTTTACAACAAATAAAACGCTGTTTTCCAGTAAAAGTTGCCCCTTGGTGATTTTGTCTTCGAAGGTGTCACACCGATATTCTACCGGGTTTCCATCGTGCTTTTAACCACTACGAGTGCAACAGTCAACTGTTCTTTAGATAAGCATTTGGAATATTGGTAAAAAACATTAATATTCTAGAAAACTAAAGCCGCCCATCCACACACAATATCATTGTCAATTTAATTGACTCAATAATATTGACAGAATATTTGTTTTCCTTTATACGTTAACAGGAAGTTTATTTTTGACTATCTTGTTCTATACTCGTTCGCCTATTTCAGAATAAAAAATGTTCTGATAGTATGGACTTTTTGTTCACAATAAGCTACAATAAGTTAAAGAATATGTGCATATTCCAATAGCCTTTGCTAAAAAGATATAAAGATATAAAAATGAGTGTTTTCATCAGCGTGACCCCTTGTTATGTACATTATCGTCCAGACCGTATAAACAAACTCGTTTATTATAAGATAATGTTAAGAAATGATGGAAAGTATATCCACAGGGACCATGTTTGGAAAACAGTTTTAGGTTAGAACACACGTTTGAAGCTATTTAAATTATAAAGTGATACCATTTAAATAATTTAAGACGATTGTGCTAGTTAATTGTTTTTTGTTGATGAACTAGTTGATACTGATAAAAAGAGAATAAACACAAAGAAGAAAACACTTTTATTTTGGTATAAGTTATTAAATACATTACCATAAATACCCCCCCCCCCCCTATCCCTTCGTTTAAGATGAAATGAGAGAAACAAATGTCTGAAGTATAAATAGTTGCAGGTTTGCAATTAAATATTAAATTTAACTCTATGTCTGATTTATAAGTACCAGTTAAATCTAAAAAGAAGGACCGTAAATACTAACTTTTGATGATTCCTTGTATGTATGTATACCTATACCAATGACGTTCTTTTTTGCGGCCATCTTTGACATTATCTTGGATTTCTCAGCCCCGGTACTGTTGAACCTGATTATTTTTCTTTTAATATTATGCAGAGCCTGACGAACTTTGTTGTATGCGAAACAGTTTGTATAATCGGAGACTGGTCTGGTTTAAGGAACCTCTATACTTTCACCACTGGACAGTTATTTTTTTCGAGGCCCTGAAATGCTAGGTTCTTGGCTTTATTAGTCCGCGAATGCGCGCTCACACGAAACTCGTTGCTTTTTTATAAAAAGGACGAAAGTGTTGTTTTATCACTTCTATAAGGTATATCTTTGAAAGCAATCAATAACCTGGGCGCTGCGCAGTGCTCTGTCGTTTTGAAATAGTTGTTATTAAACTCGTCGCGGTTTCCTTCAATCTGGCCAAACAACCTCAGCGTCATTTGCCGATGAGTGCAGAGGATTAATAAGTTATCAGCAATAACGACAGCTGGTCCCGAAATCAATTAACGGTATTACGAACTCAATTTAATAATAATATTTATTATTGAAACCAATTGCTTAAATCTGTATACATCCTAAAGTGATCCTTAAATTGTAACCCCATTGGTCTAGGTCAATTAAAGGTCAAATGTCATATGAAGTCAGAAAGCACATCTCCCTACCTTAAATATCAAGGTCAAACTCAGAGGTAAAAACTTCTAAAATACGGCCTCAGCAGCATCATCATCATCATCGTCGTCGTCATCGTCGTCGTCGTCATCGTAGTCATCATCATCATCAATCCCTTGACCGGTTTGGCCGTTGGGGGAAAATGAGGGACGACGATAAATAAATCCTCTGTTGTGTGCTGCTGAGAGTAATTCATCCACTCTTTTACATTATCCATCCAGCTTTTCTGACCGCCTCGACGTCGACTTCCCTCAAGCGTGCCCTGTAAAACAGTCTTGCACAGAGAGTCGTGCCTTGTGACTCGTCCAAACCAAGCCAACTTTCGTCGTTTGACGATCGCCAATAGGGGCTCTTGTGGACTAACAAGTTTTGCAGTCAGGTTCCGGACAAACTCGTTGATCTTGTGCCCCGTATATGACATGCGCATAGTCTTCAGAGACATGTATGCTCAAATGCCTGTATCATGCGTTCTGTGTCCGCGTGAAGCGTTCATGTCTAGCAGCCGTGAGGCTACGTGGGACTTGTAGAGTCTGTACTTGGTGGGTGAGTTTATGGAACTGCTTGTCCACAACCTGCTCAGTCTGGCCATCGCTGCGGTTGCCATGGCAATTCTTATTCAGACCGCAGCGGCACTGGTTCCATTCTTGGACATGGTTACGCCTACGTACTTCAAGTTGGTCACTTCTCTAGCTTCTCGTCGTTCATGGTGAAGTCTTCACTAGTGTTGGTCTTGCTGTTTACCACGATCTTCGACTTCCCCATGCTGACCTCAATCACGTATGCTCTTGCTGTTTCATAAAGTATGTTGGGGCGATCTTGAAGTTCACAACTGGTGTTACCCATGAGGTCAATGTCATCAGCGAATCTCAAGTTGGAGATGGGTCTTCCACCGATGGAGAAAGAGGTGGGGTGGTCATGGAGAGTCTCTGCATTATCTTTTCAAGGAAAAAATTGAACAGGGCAGGAGAAAGCAGATATCCCTGACAGACGCCCACTAATATCCGGAAGAAGCCCCTTGCTTCCCATTGAGAAATACTACACGTATGGCGTTTTCGTAGAGTTCTTAAATAACTTGCACCAGTCCGTCGTCAATTTTAAATCCACTCATAACATGCCATAGGCCATTATGCCACACGCGGTCGAAAGCTTTCTTAAAGTCGAAGATGGTGTGGAAGAGGTCACGTTGGAATTGCAGGTGTGTCTAGATGATGATTCTGCAGTTGAAGATCTGTTCCACTGTGCTCCGCCCTCGGCCTTACCTTTCAATCGATTAAGGATGATGCGTTACATTACTTTGCTTGGATGATTGATTAAACCGATGGTGTGGTTGTCCTCGCACAACTTGAGGTAGCCTTTTTTGGTTGGGGTATTACCGATGACTGGGTCCACTCTTTGGGCCACTTCTTCTCCTCCCAGATCTATTGGCATGTTGCCGTCAATGCTACATTCGTTGCCTCTCTTCCGTGCTGTATCAGCTCGGAAGGGCCGTTATGAAACTTATGCATAACGTGATCTTAAAAATTAAATAACCACGATTTACCAAAATTTTGAGACATCATGTCGAGTATATTGCCCGTCTTTCTACACCAAAGGTCAAAATCAAGGTCACATAGGTGATTGGTCAAGTTGCTTATTACATGCTGAATTGAGACAATTTGGTAGATGAAACATTACTATGCCCAGCCTCTAAAGAAAAGGACGCTTATTACTTGGCGTCTGTCCATCAGTCGGTAATCCTGTTGGTTTGTAGAACATTTGTTTTACGCTATATATAAAGAACGTGTCTACATTTCACCTTGCAAGTCGTGAAGATGGTTACTATGGAGGAGTGAAAGACGCCTATCGGTGCTTTGATGTATTACCATACTTTCATCACAAATTGCGTTCGACCTTTCGACCTTAAAAATGTAATCATCTTCTTGATCGCCTCTTAAACATTGTGTTTGTATTAAAACATTGTTCCAGGCAGTTTATTAATTATATATATTTATTTTCATTGCAGACTGATTTACGACTGTAGGGGAGAAAATTAATAAAATTCATACATGCTAGGTTGATAATTTGTTTACAACCATCTTTTTATTGCTTGTAGATTTTATTACGATTCAATATTACCCTCCGGCATTAATATATCTACTGGTCTTGTTTGTAAGTTTCATTTATAATCTACTATTATAGCACTACTTTTCTAACCGTTATCGGTCATTACATGCTATCGACTGATTAGATTTTTCCGTGTAGTTCTCAATAGTTATTTAAGAGTATACTTACTTTTAAATATATTTAATAAAATCATAATAAAGTAGAAAGCTACTGTTACAATTCGGCGGTTAACGACAAAGGCCGTAATTAATAAAAAAATAATCATTCATTGATACGCATATTACGTTAAACGATTTTAATGACAGAACAGAACAACACATTTATTAAGCATTACAATCTACCGTTTTACTAATGTACAATTCAAAAATTCATAGAATGAGACATGCTAGATTTTAACATAACATGCTAATATAAATATATCGACCCAGTTTCAGCATTATTAGAGTGAGAGCGTCAAAGGTAAAACGAAAATGCAGTTAATAAAATGTTTTAGTCAGATCCATTATATTGACCGGGATGATGATACTTTTTGCATAAGCATGGGCTAATAATAGATATTTAAAGATAAGTTAATTTTTTCTCTCTGGATGTAATGTTTTAGTAACAAGTATAAGCATGTACCTTTCTAATAAAAGATATGGAGATATATTCTGAAAAACTCGCTTTTGTGTGATAAACCCATGTTTATTTACAAAGATATCCTTCTCAAATATTTGGTTAGTTAAATTTTTACTGAAACGGACTCAAAGTCTACATACACGTAGTATTGGTATATATACACAATTATTAACAAGTTCTGGACAGTAATATAGCTAAAATTATAGAAAAACAGTTGTTTATGTAATGGTCGGAAGAAAACTATAATAGGACAGTGTTTGGATAATTACTATGTTCGTTACTTCTATTATATATATATATAATACTATTGGACGATTTAAACAACACACGCGACACAATTTCATAAGCTACTATTAAACAATTCTTTAAATATTTTGTATAAAACACGCACTTACATAAAATCATTCAAAAAGAGAAGGACGTGTGAACAATAAGAGTACTTATAAATGTACGTACATAAGTGACCGAATATTAAATTTTAATCTGTATTTATGTATATACTTTTAATTGCAAGGCTTTATGCCATTATGTTGCCGACTTGTTTACATTCGTTTTGATTTCGCTTTTATATTTCAGCTTACTTGGATGGGTAAAGAACTACTTTGGAAATATTCTTTTTCGAATATAGTATGTGTATACACGAGACACTTAAGAACAAAATGACATTCGTCTCTACTATCATTTAGATCGCAGAGGTAACATTTCCTCTTTTGTCTACACATGTTTCCTAGATATTTGTATATTTTGGATTATTTTCCAACTGTCATATATGCTAATTTTTCAAAATTATGTTTAAATTCTCTGTATTCATCAAGCAACCTAAAGTCTATTAGTGCTGACCGGCAATTGCTAATATAGATATCGCAAAGTTGAGTGCTTAGCTTTGGGATACATGTTTTTTCGCGATTTAAATATGTTCCAACATTCTTTCGCCTTAGATTGTTTATCTAACGAGAGCCATTATCATTTTACCGGTTTTCCGACTTCCGACATATATATAATTATAATATGATATTTATTAAAAAATATATTTATATGTAGTGCCGCTCTATCAGCGCCCGATAGCGTATTTTTATTATGCCTAACGGCTTATTTATCTAATGAATATTTACATAAACTTTCCTCGTCAAACCACTCTTTTTTAGTTATTTTTATTTTGAAAGCTATTTTTTCGATAAACACGTTATATTTTTGAGAAATAAGTTGTACCGTATTTGCATAAAAAGTTATAATAATATGTAGTATGTGTAAATATCGACGTAAGACGTTCAATATCTCCATGTTCGTGGATTTCAATGTTTAAAGCATGTATTAAGGTATCTAAATTACTTGTTACAACGCTTTTCAAGAATTTTTAATATTTGTTATCAATTTAATAATACGATAATCTACTTTTTACCAGTGACGGTCCGGCTAACAGTAATCACTTTAAGAAAGGCGCATGGAGCATAATTAGAAAATGATGAAAACTCATCAGTGACAAAATTGGCAAGAAAATCAAAATTGTTACGACGTGTAATAAAATAACCTACTTCTATGGAATGCCAATGCTGCCTTCTGATGGCACTGGTCTTTGTGTTAGGTGCATTTACTAAGTTGTTTTGTGTAAACTACATTTTGTCCTGTAGAAACATCATTTTGTTCTGTACATTTTTTATTATGCTATGTGCATTTGCAATATCGTTTTGTACTGTCGACATTTTGTTAGGTGCATACATCATTTCGTTCTGTGCATTCGTCATTATGTTGTGTGCATTTACCAACCCGTTTTGTACTAACGACATTTTGTTAGGTGCATACATCATTTCGTTCTGTGCATTTGTCATTATGTTGTGTGCATTTGTCATTATGTTGTGTGCATTTGTCATTACATTATGTTGTGTGCAATTGTCATTATGTTGTGTGCAATTGTCATTATGTTGTGTGCATTTGTCATTATGTTGTGTGCATTTGTCATTATGTTGGGTGCATTTGTCATTATGTTGTGTGCATTTGTCATTATGTTGGGTGCATTTGTCATTATGTTGTGTGCATTTGTCATTAGGTTGGTTGCATTTTTCATTATGTTGTGTGCATTTGTCATTATGTTGTGTGCATTTGTCATTATGTTGTGTGCATTTGTCATTACATTATGTTGTGTGCAATTGTCATTATGTTGTGTGCAATTGTCATTATGTTGTGTGCATTTGTCATTATGTTGTGTGCATTTGTCATTATGTTGGGTGCATTTGTCATTATGTTGTGTGCATTTGTCATTATGTTGGGTGCATTTGTCATTATGTTGTGTGCATTTGTCATTAGGTTGGTTGCATTTTTCATTATGTTGTGTGCATTTGTCATTATGTTGTGTGCAATTGTCATTATGTTGTGTGCATTTATCATTATGTTGTGTGCATTTGTCATTATTATGTGTGCATTTGTCATTATGTTGTGTGCATTTGTCATTATGTTGGGTGCATTTGTCATTATGTTGTGTGCATGTGTCATTGTGTTGTGTGCATTTGCCATTATGTTGTGTGCATTTACTATTTCGTTATGTACTAACGACATTATGTTTTGTGCATACATCATTTCATTATGTGCCAACGTCGTTATCATGTTCGGATACGTTACACTGGGCAATAAAAGAGAGAACACCGGTGTGCACTGAAAAAGGTTACATTCCACTAGAAAACGGCCGAAAAAAAGTTGCACAAACAGTCGATTTTGACTTTTGACAAGTTCTTTCTTGGTAATCAAGATAAATTTTACGAAGAAAATTTAAATTTGATGTTAAGAAGTTTTTTTTTCTATATTGTATATATCCCAATACATATATCATGTACCCTATCAAGCCTTTTCTATAGCCAAGTTGGCTACTTTTCATGCGGGTAAATAGAATTAAAAAAAAACTACCGTGAATAATATATTTTCATCAGAATATAAATGCAAAGAAAACGTTGTAAAATATACAAATATTATAGAAACAATTATCTTAATTGATATGATAACCCCTACTGATGAATTTCATTATAACACATTGAAATAAAAAAAGTAAAATCTTTGCCTATTATCGAGGTCATAAAAGTGAAAGCAATTCATCAAGAAAAAGTAGAAATAGTAAAATATATTACGATGAGAAAAATGTGTAATACTAATAAGGCACTACTAGATCTATACTGATAAGTGATATATATTTTATATTTCTATGAATATATTTAGATAGCTGTAGCGGGAGCTGTAGCTTTAATTATAATTAACCCCGGACTTATCTCAATTTGAAAGAAAAAAACTAACTTAAAATGAATTGACAAACATTTAGGTATTAATCTATTTTGACTTTTACACGTTTGAAGAATAAAACCTTAACTTATATCAATTAATTATTTACATCCGTTATTTTTCTTGTACATTACGTAGATCTAGAAGGTCTAAGGTCTTCAACATTAGAATGAATTGTAAAATCTGAGACCGAAATGAGCACGTTTATTATGAATTAATTTGTTGGAAATCACTTTAGTTTCATTTCTTGGCCAGAAACTGAGAGATATATACACTACACGAACTTCCCCACATTCTTCATACAGCATTACGCCTCATTTCGCCACATTACGTAGAAATGTATACATTGCTGTATTTAGGTGTACACACCGCATGTTTACGCCCCTGAGAATGACTAGAACAAAAGGATGTAACAAATTATGGCAGTATTAGACGAAAACCAGGGATGTAACTTTCATATATTATAATTATTGAAAAAAAACTTTTAACATCAAATTTAAATTTCTTCGTAAAATTTATCTTGATTACAATTTCCTGTTGCTGATGGTGCTGGCGTGCTACTGTGGATTGTATGAACTGTATCACTACCACCAGTTGCTATTTGTCGCAACCTTAAGCAATCCCGAATGGTCTCCACTCCGATTCTACTAAATTCACAATCCGACATTTCTTTCATTATCTTTAAATCAATTTTTTCGCCTATCAATCTCGGTAAAATGGCGCTAAGGCCAACAGCTGCGAGAGCGCCTTCCAATGGGGTTAGTTCACGATATACTAAATAGTTTCCCTATATAATTCAATGTAAAAGCGACATCTTTGAGCGAAAATAAATGCAACATTAATGCCCATAATTATACCTTTTCTTAAAGGCCATTCTAAGCGGAGTCGATTTGTGCAATAAAAAAGATATGTCATGTACGAACCAAGAAAACACTTGTCAAAAGTCAAACTCGACTGTTTTTGCAACTTTTTTTTCGCCCGTTTCTACTGGGATGTAACCTTTTTAGTGCACACCGGTGCTCTCTCTTTTATTGCCCAGTGTAACGTATCCGAACATGATAACGACGTTGGCACATAATGAAATGATGTATGCACAAAACCTAATGTCGTTAGTACAGAACGAATTAGTAAATGCACACAACAAAATGACAAATGCACACAACATAATGACAAATGCACCCAACATAATGACAAATGCACCCAACATAATGACAAATGCACCTAACATAATGACAAATGCACACAACATAATGACTAATACACACAACATAATGATAAATGCACACAACATAATGACAAATGCACACAACATAATGACAAATGCACCCAACATAATGACAAATGCACCCAACATAATGACAAATGCACACAACATAATGACAAATTCACACAACATAATGACAATTGCACACAACATAATGACAAATGCACACAACATAATGTAATGACAAATGCACACAACATAATGACAATGCACACATCATAATGACAAATGCACGCAACATAATGACAAATGCACACAACATAATGACAAATTCACACAACATAATGACAATTGCACACAACATAATGACAAATGCACACAACATAATGACAAATGCACACAACATAATGACAATTGCACACAACATACTGACAAATGTACACAATATAATGACAAATGCACACAACATAATGACAAATGCACACAACATAATGACAAATGCACAGAACGAAATGATGTTTCTACAGGACAAAATGTAGTTTACACAAAACAACTTAGTAAATGCAAAGAACATAAAGACCAGTGCCATCAGAAGGCAGCATTGGCGTTCCATATACTTCGCTCGTACCGTTATGGGTCATGCAAGTGCAATATCACCCTTCGCTCGGCCATCGACTATTATCAGCTGATATGTCGCTATTCACGTATCAAGTAAACACCGAAACGGTTTGAAGTGTATTCACGAGAAATCAGAGGGTATGTTAATGAGTCATCAACACCTATACTTGGATCAAATTGGATATTATCTGGTTAACTACTAGTTTTACTAGATTGGTCACCAGCTACAAAAATTTCCCATTGATCATAGAATAATACAATATCTTGCTCAAGTTGGGTGAAAATATACGAACAAATCAACTATACTTTACAAATCTGATCGAGTTTAAACCAGATAGAACTACCGATAATGTTTCAATCTTAAAACAATGAGGTTAAAACTTGGTCGTTTTGATCGGCGATTTTGGAAAAGAATAGACATATTTCCGATTGATTATAGAATAATACAATATCTTGCTCAAGTTGGGTGAAAATAAACGAACAAAACAACTATACAACAAATACAAGCATTAATATCTAAATACAAATCTGATCGAGTTTAAACCAGATAGAACAACCGATAATGTTTCAGTATTAAAACAATCAGGTTAAAACTTGGTCGTTTTGATCGGCGATTTTCGAAAATAATAGATATGGTTTGGATACGGATATGGAATGCAAATGTTAAGTTTCTGTATGTCCATGATTCACTAAGTCATAATATGTCTTACTCACAGATCAAATTGACAAAATCGATTGACTTATTTTTGTCGGATGTTCATCTCTCTACATTCCATTAAGAGACATGGTATAAAACTCTCATAATTGACAAAGAACGAACCATAGTTGAGCTGTTTGTTAATGTAGAGTTTATCCACATTTAGATACGCCTCATTCCGTCCTTCCGTATCTGCAGCATGATGGGTACCAGCTACAGGCGCTTCTCGACGACATCTTTATAAAACTTCTCTGATATCCAATACATTTTTTTGATTTTCCATTTTTTTTTCTGGTAAGCTATGAAATAAAAGATTATCATGCATACTGCGACATTTACGGTCTTGGATTTAATTTTTCTATCGTTAACAAGTTTTGATTATTCGTCTTAAATTAGTTTTCAATTTTTCCCATTTTTTCGACGTATTTGTGTTGGCAGTGTATTTATGACATGACAATATAAATATAATTTATAATTAAACATTATGAAATTTAAGAAAAAAAATTACGTATAAACAGCTATTTAAGATATAAGTCTGTTAAGTGTAAATACTTAAGGTTGTATGATTTGGTCTGTTTTTTCCATTTCAAGAAAACAATTTCTAGATACAAACCTTAAACGAGTTTGATATGTCAGCTCTCAAACAGGAATTATTAGGTCAATAAAACGCTTCATAAAATAAAAGGATCATTTTATATACATATTTAAACTATATGTTAGCTGAGTGACAGACGTATTGTTTAAACCGAATACAATTTTGACATAAGTGACGGAAGCACACGCAAGTTGCTGAACGCAAACAAGAAGCGTTTATTAAAATAAACTGAAGCGAAGTTGAATTAAGCATGCTTTGTCCGATCTCGGAATTTACCGATTGATTCTCAGGCTATACGCGTCAATCGGGGCTGGTTTGGACTGTGATTGCCGACTCGACGTTCTGTTCTCTTTTCCTAAACTGATGCCTGCTATTACACGATAGGAATCGCTGGAAGTTCATGCGGTACCTGGGACTGTTGTACGCATACAGGAACGGGTTGACGGAGGATTTCACCCAGACTAAATAGTAGAAAACCACATACAGGCTTTGGTTCAAGCAATCGTCCCAGAAAGATATGAGAACAGTTGTAAAGGCCATGGGCGACCAGAAGAGCCAAAAAGCCGCGACAATCATGGTGAGAAACTTGGCCGCCTTCAGGTGTCGTCTGTTTTCATTTCGGTCTGTTCTAGGTTTGGGGGCGGCTGTCGCGGTTTGATTATCAGGATTAATGGTTGACACAGGAATATTCCCGGCCTGTTTCATCATTAAGCGCTGCTTTATTTTAACGTAGATAAAGACATTCACTGACGTCATACATACGAATGGGATGATGAACGCGACGACCGCATGGATTATTACGACGACGCTGTCGTGCATGAATTTCGCTTCGCAGACCATGTCCTCTGCGAGCGAGTTGCCAACATAGACATCCCAGGCGATGATTAAAGGGCAGAACATCAGAAAAGAGAAAAGCCAGGTGCCGGCGACTTGGGCGATTGCCACGCGCTTCGTGATCCTGATCATGTATGAGGGTCCCATCTGGATTAGTAGTAGCCGATCTATACTGATGATCAGCATTAACAACATTGATTGGAAAACTAGCGTGAAGTCGCACATGAGGTACACCACACAAAATCCGTGTCCGAACGGCCATGTGTTCTCCATGAGGGTATACACCGTGTAAAAAGGTAAACTGATTGCAGATATGAGTAAATCCGTAATTTCGAGATTAAATAAATATAAATCGTACACGGACCTGAGTTGTTTATTCCGCAAGTAAGCTAGCACTGTCATAGCATTGCCCGTGATCGATATGAAAATTAGGACCGCCAGGCCGACCGCTGCCGGGATCTGAACTCCTGTGGTCATAGGAATGATGCCTTTGTCCTTCCCTGGTGGCGTTGTTGACATGCCTAAGTGATAAAGCCTGAATCTCTGGAACAAACTGTCTGGTTATAGGCCTGCACAAAGTTCGCCGCGTTACGATCGCGTTGCGCTGAATAAAAGTCCCTTTTTACATAGATTACCGGCGGTTATCCTCTGTATATAAGTAAATCCGTGATTCCGAGATTAAATGAATAGAAATCCTACACGGTGCTGAGTTGTTTATCCCGCAAGTACGCTATCACTGTTATAGAATTGCCCGTGATTGATATCAAAATTATAATACGTTTTTACACGTGACCACATTATAACCAATAAAATCAAAACCTTCGTATATGCATATAAAAACTTGATAGCAGTATTATTAAGAAAAGATACCATGCGTCACCTTCAAATAACATGTCAAATGACAATAAAGACTTTTTTACCTTTCACATAGGTCAACTAGATGTTAACCTCACGCTTGAGGGATCTCATTGAAATTATGTTCTCAGTAACAAGCCGTTATTAAACCAATTATTAAAAAATATATAACCCTATGGGTGTTATAGATTGTGTTGTGAATTGTTATTATAAGGACAGGCATTCTCTTTATTAATAAATGCGTTAATTAGAAAATAATTAGAAAACTAAATCTTTGAATATTAACAATTCGGTAAGTATGCTGTGTAATGTGAGGGTAAATACAAATATTAATTGACAATTATTCGCACACAGATTCTATCGCTTGAATTTATCAGCAGGTGGTGTATCAAAATGTTTATTTCTATAAAATAATATTTTTATTATGAATATTCTCAAAATTATTCGAAAGCTTTCGGCATAGTACCGAAATATGGCGTTTATATGAAACAAAAATACAATTAAATATATATCCATTTTTTTATTTTCATTAATACTAAACAAATAAACTAGATAGTACATATTTAAGCATATATATACCGGGTATATATATATATATATATATATATAACAGAGTCTCTATAAGCCTTGTATTATTTAAACAAAAACGCTGTATTCATATTATGCCGAAGCTTTCGACTTCACGGTCTTCATCAGCGGCCATTTTTTATTTCAATATGTTTTATTATGTACGGATATGACGTCGTGCATTTCCGGCGTCAACGTTGTTTCATATATATATATATAGTTTTTTCTGATATAGATGAGAACAAGATTAATATGTTATAACATGAAGTCTTTAACTGATCATTTATCACAAAGTTTTGAGAGAAATTCTCAGAAAAAAAGAAGTCTTGATTTTTATGTAAGTGGGTGGGCTATTGTTATATTTAACGACAGATTTAAAAAAAAGTACCTGTTGTATTTTAGGGTAGTTTTTTAATGCACATAATTGTTATCCGAATATATCATATGTGTCAAAATAAAGGAGACATACTTTATTCCATGTGTAGTCATTTTATACTTGTTTATATTCTGATAAAAGGATTCCGAAGATATTTTCTGTTGAAAACCGGTGCCCTTAAACATGATTCGTTTTCATAAAGTTCCAATCGGCTGCTCTCCTTGATAACCAGAGATTTACTCATTAGAAAAAAACAAGTTTTACTTGTTCTCTACCACAGTATAAATATGATATGTTCATCAGAATGCATTTTAAAATGCAACTTCTTTGTGTTAAAACAGGCAATTGCCTTCCAAATTGATATTGTGACCTTCAATTTGATTTTGACCTTGACCTTGACCTCAAGTATGACAATTAAAAAGGATAAAATGTGTTGCTATAATGTAAATTAGTTATAGGAGTATTTATGTTTGTATTCTCAATCATAGATTTCAAGGAGTCAAATTTACGATTTTCCTCTATTTCTACATAGTTGATGGCGGCCATCTTGGAAGCCATTCTGGCTGTTACCTTGGTAACCAGATATTGCTTTACTTCCAGCAGAGAAACAAGTTTTACTTGTACTCTACTACCGTGAAGATTATTTTATCAGAATGCACCATTTACTCTTGCAAACGTAACTTTTTTGTGGTAAAATTAGTAATTTTCTTCAAAATTTGACCTTTGACCATTAATATGACCTTGACCTTTTACCTCCAGTATGTTAAAGAGAGGTGATAAAATTTGCTTATCTAACGCCAATAACTTACAAGAGTATTTATAATACTATTACTAATCATTCCTTTCAAATAGTGATATTTCTGATTTTACCCTGATTTTAACTTACGGTGGCCATCTTGGACGCCATCTTGGATTCTGAGGTTTCCCGGAATAGAATTTTCGGGAATTTTGTGAATTCAGAATCTACAAGCTATAACCTTTCAGAAAATTTAAGTTTCAAATAATTTTGTCCGGGTTAAGACTGATTTTGGGTTCTACAGCCTCTACTATAAATACACCTCGGGTACGGAAAATATACAAAAACGCACCCGTAAATGGTCGTAGTCGGCTGCTTTTCTTGAAATTAATAATAAATATCGTGCGCCGCCGCGAGTGTCGCGAAAATATCGTGCGTCGCCGCGACTGTCGCGAAAAATATCGTGTATTGCTTCGTGTGTCGTGTCTCGCGTTCAAAGGGCGAAATAAGACACACGAAGCGACGCACGATTTTTTGCGCGACAGTCGCGGCGACGCACGATATTTTATTATTCAAATATCGCGCATATTATCCGAATCTCGTTTATCGCGGTCTAATTTCAGACCGCGACACTAGACACACGAAGCGATACTCGATATTTTTGCGCGACAGTCGCGGCGACGCACGATATTTGTACTGTTCAAATATCGCTGTAATAATATCAATTTTAAGATATTCATTATAATCTGTATCACTTCCAATAGGATTGCAGATTTGTAGATAACGTTTAACTTCAAGAAAGACATCAATATGAAACCAGAAGATTTCTTTTCAGTACATGTGTAATCATCATGTATAGGTTATCCAGATTATTGACGAGAAACATTAATGTCCAGTCTATTGATACATTAATGAGACGGAATTTTTGTTGCTGGTATTGTTTTACCTTTTAAATACCTTTTATAATGCTTTATCAAATAAATTATCGGCATAAATACAACTGCACTCAGTGCAAACAATAATTTTATAATATTTATATTGGCATTCAAAGCGATTTTCCTATCGACGCACGATAGTTTGCGCGACAGTCGCAGCAACGCACGATATATTTAACACGATATATCGTCTTTTGGGCTTCCTACACAAGGGTGATATATCGTGTTAAATATATCGTGCGTCGCCCCGACTGTCGCGCAAAATATCGTGCGTCGCTGCGACTGTCGCGAAAAATATCGTGCGTCGCCGCGAATGTCGCGAAAAATATCGTGTATCGGTTCGTGTGTCTAGTGTCTAGATTATAGATGGTATTATCCGGATTCCGTAGTATTGAATGATCGACACCGATAGTGTTTTTTGCGTCGCATGTATCACGTTGGGTATGCGGATACTTTGATAACAGATGGCACTTCGATACCAGATAACAACAAAAGCCACGCGCGAGAGGTTAGTTCATCAGTTTTTTTAAAGTTATATCACAAAGATAAGTTTTTTTAGACAAGGCGCATGGTCGAGTTTATAAATGGTGTATCCTTTTCTATTGCAAAGACAAAAATCACGGAAGAATGGTAGATTTTTTCCCAAAAAAAAGACAATTCGGTCGGAAAACAGCATTAACTGGATGAACAGTCAACATTTCAACAAAATAAAACTATACCGTAATTACTCTATGTTTTCGGACACTTAAAAATAATAAAAAAATTTCGTGTCCGAAAACTTAGATACGAAAAATATTAACAAAATACAGGTGTCCGAAAACTTAGAGTCGGAAATGGAAGTGTCCGAAAATAGCGCCAATTGTATCAACGACTACCAGTAATAGCACGCGCTTGTAAAATACCATGCCGTATACAACTGTAGTATAATTTACAGTTATACATGTTTGCACTGCATTTTAAATAATTGTAAATGCTTAATTTATTTGACAGAAAGCTACTTCAAGGTTGTACTTTGACCAACGAGTTCAAAAATGAGCATGTGATGTACCGATACACGCTTGTATGAACCTGTAATTAACGCAATAAAAAAGCAAACTATGAATTCTTTGTTTGTTCATTTCCGATAGTTGTTGTGTAACACCTTCCATTGTTCGTAAAACTTGTCATAGGGTGCATCACAATTTGAAACATTTAGTATTTGTCACAGTTATTTTACTGAGAAGGGGTAGAACCATTGCGGTAGATAATTGAACTGTTAATTGGCCCTACCCCTGGTAATTGTCATAACGCTTATGATATCGGGCGAAACCATTGCTTAATACCGGTTTACAAGGTTATTTACTCAATAACGCAAATGTAATGGTCCATTGCCCTCAGGCATGCACCCGCAATGTTTTATGATGTTAATCTGGTTGTAAAACCCCATGATCGAAGTGTGATTAGATATCGAAAAAAGGTTCGAAATTTGGTAAAATAGCGCTGTAAAATATACTGTCCGAAAACTTAGAGACATAAATAACGGACGAAAATTCGTGTGTCCGAAAATAAAGAGTCACGAAAAATAATTATTTTTGCTAAAAAAGGGGGTGTCCGAAAACTTAGAGTGTCCGAAAACATAGAGTTATTACGGTAGTTACTTAGAAATATTGCAAGAAATTGTTTAACATTCCAGCATGTAGAGTAATCATTGTGCTTCAAATACTGAAATTTTGATAGTATTTAATGAAATATAAACGAAGATAGAGCATGTTTTAATAGGCGGTATTTATGAAGTTGCGGATACTTTGATCCCGATATAGGGCACTTCGGATAACAGAGACTTTCAACAAATTGGGCACTCTGATTACCGAGATTTATCTTATACCTGAAATGCCATAATGTATATTATGGCTATTCTTACCAAACATTTTGAAGTACGAATCAATTTGCATTTTCAAGCCCGACACACTGGAAATATATGCATAACGTAATTATATACACATGTTAAACATAACCAATGGCGTTGTTCGTTTTCAAAAATCTTGTTACTATTTATTTATATAATTAATATTATAAGTGCAAATTTAAAATAAGATTCAAATGCTTATGTATGAAGTAATATATTTCAAGTGACGACCGAAAATAATTGTCTAAGTAATCAACTCGTTTTTAAGTGGTAAATTGAGATTAAGAGAATTGAAAATACAACGGATCATGTGGATCAACACGACTGTGTTCAATTGAACGTATAGCAGGACTCTAGATAAGGGGAGCAAGGGGTCTTAGAGCGGCAAATACACCTCATAAAATTCTTTGTCATTGTTGCTCATTAGAATCACATCATGAAGACGATACTAATGCGTAGCCACACAATTTAAAAGAGATTGGAAAACTCCCTTCATATTGAGCTCTATTATTAGGAAGCACTTCCCTTTACACTTCCCTTTCCCTTTCTTATCATATTCCAAAGGGATAAGAACATGTTTCGGTAATTCATTTTTATAAAGTACGTCAGTACATACATTTTTATTTATTGCCTGCTTACTTTAACATTATTCCACAGCACATTCTGCATTTCTGATTCACTCAATAGAGTGTGTTATATCTGGTAAAAAGCGTCGAGTTATCTGGAATCGAAGTGCCATTGTTTTTGAGAGTATCGGTAAAAGAAGTGTCCATGAAAATTTGGCATCCGACTCTTAAAACATTTGAATTTCCGCAAAAACGTTAGTTAACTAAAATTTAATATGTTTTAACATTAATGGACATATTGATCTTTTATTTCGATTAGTTGGCACGTTCTTGATTTATTTCCAAGTATTTTTATTTTGTTGAAATACATACTGATCATCGAATTCATGATGATTATCGATGAAATTTTCTCTCTTTTTAATAAGCCAATGGGTTTGTTTCACAAATTTCTTGCTCCGCAATACGAAGTACTATACCATTAATAGATTAAACAATGTTACGTGTCTGAAAAACAAATGAACAGAACATAAATGCAAAAAAAGCTGAATAACTCAACTCTCGCGCGTGGCTTTTGTTGTTATCTGGTATCGAAGTGCCATCTGTTATCAAAGTATTCGCATGCCCGGCGTGATGCATAATCTCAACAAAATAGTTATTACATGATAAGAACGCAATTATATTCAAGAATACAATTAAAAAACTCAGCAAAACATTGTTCGGATCTACTATATATGTCATAGATATTCTTATTACTTATTTTAAACGCTTAATTTACACACTATTAACGTGTTGTTACTGTAAAAGTGTACTTCCTTTACTGGTATTTGTTGGACAAATGCAATAAGTTTGCGTTCACATATGGCAGAAATTTCGATTGGCGTTCAATTTTCCCGCTTTTTTATTAATCCCTCGAAATCTATATTAACTGTAAGCTTACTTAGCCAAGACGTAAAAAGTACAGTGCAAGAATGCCATTTGTTGAAAGTTCGATCAGTTGCTGCATATAGAAGTTAATCGAAAACCAAAAATACCCAACGTTTGTTTTGAATATATAATAACGTCATGACGTCACTACGGTAATAACCTTATCATGACGTCATTTCGAACAATTACATAGTGACGGCGTTATAAAGTTTTCATAAATAAAGAAAAGGAGAGCATATTTCGATGATGACGGTGTCGATAGAAATGACCATTATGATGGTGATGATAGAGGTGACGATGACAATGTTGATAGTTCATTTGTTGTATGACACTGATATACATGATGCTATTGTTGACTATTATTTACTTTATTATGATAAAGAAGATGATAAAGAATACGTTGGTGATGAAGACGATAGAGATTACGATGGTGATGAAGATGAAAGAGATGGCGATGGTGATGAAGATCATAAAGATGACAATAATGAAGATGAAGACGATAGAGATTTCGATGGTGATGAAGATGATAGAGATTCTGATGAGGATGAAGATGATATAGATGAGGATGAAGATGATCGAGATGAGGATGGAGATGATAAAGATAACGATTGTGATGTAGATGATAAAGATGACGATGGTGATAAATATGATTTAGATGAAAATAATGAAGATGAAGAAAATAGAGATGAGGATGATAATGAAGACAAAATAGATGACGACGGTGATGAAGAATATACAGATGACGATGATGATGAAGATGATAGAAATGACGACGGTGATGAAGGATATACAGATGATTATGTTGATGAAGACGATAGAGATGATGATGATGATGAAGATGATAGAGGTGAGGATAGTGATGAAGATGCTAGAGATGTAGATGGTGATGAAGATGATAGAAGTAACGATGCTGATGAATCTAATAGAGATGACGATGGTGGTGGAGATGATAGAAATTATCATGGGGATGAAGATGATAAGGATACAGATGACGATGATTATGAAGATGATAGAGATGAGGATGATGATGAATAAAATAGAGATGACCAAAGCGATGAAGATGATAGAGATGATAATGAAGATAATATAGACGAGGATGGTGTTTACGAGGACTGAACTTGAGATGAAAATAATAATTATAACGAATTCGATGACACAATTGAAAATGATGACATTGATGATAATCGATATATTGGACTGGAATGGAAAAAGACAATAAAGTCGATGGTTGTACGAAACAACTAGTGATAGCTATCTTTATATTGCATAGGCTACTATTAACATGTTTAACATATTTTACATACTTGTTTTTTTTGGAATAACACTTTCTTCCTTGTTTTTTCTGCTATTACATTAAAGAAACATATATATTTTATACCTTAGATTGTTGTTTGTATGTGATTATGTGATAATTACCATGTCATATTTATTGAGGTATAAGGGAACCGCATTTTTTGGAAAGCAATAGATCGCCAACTTAGGAAATCTAGATATTAATCTGTATATAATACGTATCAGTTTTGATTCACTGACCACTTTTTTGTACACATACACCAATAAAATATGTCACAGGAACACATCTTGTACACATGTATACGTTTGAACATTGCGATAAGACATAAGTTGTTAAATGTGTCAACTTAAAATAGTTTAATATAATTGCAGGATTTAATTGTACAATCAATTGACTGTATACTCATACATATTATACAATAAAAGTTTTGATGAAATTTAATTGGCCAAATGAATATAATACACATTAAATGGAGCTGCTGTTAATAAATAAGTTGCGTACACAGGAACATAATTTCTCTTTCTCAAAGATTTGCAAATGAAAAAAGATCAGAAGCATTAACTTAAAGTTTCATAATTAACTGTATTAAAATGATTCATAGCCTCTTTGAACTTAACTATTTGACAAACTAGGAACCCAGCGATGTAAACTCGGTTGATGTGAAGTCATACATAATGTGTACGGTCGTTTCACATACGCATTGTTAGTGCACGTCGCCCATAATTAAGAGAAACACACACACCACTATAACATTTTCATTATATATGATATTCTTTTATCTACTTTTTTGTAAGGGGAAGTAATTAATTTATAAACATCGGAGTTATATTCTAGAATATATATACATAAAGCTTGGACATAATCGACGGACTATACAAATCGAAATAACTAACAGCTTCTAAAGGTTACACTTGTTTAAAGAGTAATTTCCCTTTTTTGTTTCAGATTTCTCCATTCTTATAGTAACATAGTTGATACAATGGTCAGTTTATTTGTAACGTTTATTAGTTTTGTTTAATGAAATTTAATTATTATTTGTGCCGAAAAACATCATCCCGCGATAAACACGTGTCCCACTTAATTAAAGTACAAACATAATACAATATTGTATATCTAATTATTCGAATTATTTACGCTGGATTGGTCATTTTCGGCTCAGGTACAACATGTAACAACTATTACTACCTCTAGCGCTAAAACCAAAACGACTTCTAGCGTTCAAGTAAATACTACTTAAAACATTAAAACCAATACCACTTCTAGCGTTTGAAGCAATACTTCTTCTATCGTTAAACCAGATACTTCTTTCAAACCGATACTACTTCTACCAACAGCACATCAATCTGTTAAACATTCATAAGTAACAACTCTGCCATCATTAGACCGACAACCACTACAGATACTACGAATACTCAGAATCTTCAATGGAGCGTGCATACTGCTCCACATAATTGTAATCACAGGCTTCTCGGGATCTACGAACGGTGGCTTGATAACTTGGTTAATATGCTTGAACTTGTAGTTGTCTGCTCCGTTGACTGCTGGATACACAACATCGACCTTGACTCGAGCAAAAGGGTCAGTGCTATGATATGCCACATGGAAGCCTAGGAACGATCAACACATTATGCACTCTTTGTCATACTCTGATGACATTACTTCAATTGGTTTATAAGCCTTATGTCTAACAAATTTGTCGTTTTTCTACCATCTAAATGCAACACCTGTATTGCAGCTCAGTACTTCGGCTCTCATCCCCCTGCATGTGTATAGAAAATGTGTTATAAATGCAATTTCCGTCACCGGTGCATTCAAGTGCTATCTTCTTGGTACAGTAGAATTCCGATGCAATAGCGTTAGCAACTTTATCTTGGGTATGATTGTGAAAATTGTCATGAATGGATACATTACAAGGCACACCCCTTAGCAGCAAACGTTCCCACTTGACGCCAGCACGCAGCTGTAATAATCCACATTGTGAATCTTTGTACAGTCTTTGTAAGCCATTGTCAAAGTCAAATGTTCCATCAATGTTTGAACGACACGAGCGACAGTGATAAGCTAGCTATGTTTCAATCCATTTCTTCCGGTCAGATTTAAGGATCATCTGGCACTGGAAATGACTCGATTTCAGACAGTCCTGTAAAAAGAAGGTCACTTTTATTTCAACACTGACTGACTGACTACTGGCTGGCTGACTGACTGGCTGATTGACTGGCTGGCTGGCTGGCTGACTGACTGAATCCAGGCCTTCAGGTATAAGAAAACGAATATACCTTCAGATATCCTTGTGGTATTTGTGATACAGATGTTACTTGGGAACATCAAGGTATTGCCTGTGACCAATGTAACGTCTGGTATCATGCTCATTGTCAAGGGATAGCAGATTAAACTTACTTCTTACTTCTGCCTGTCGGACTCTCGTTTTATTTGGCACTGTACTAAATGTTGCAGCCCTTACTTTTCGCTACTCTTATCTGAATCTATAAATAGTCTGAGTGAAAATACCATATATTCTCCCCTGCGTTCCCTAAGCACAGAAGAAAGCTCTAAAACTAGCGGTTATATGCTTGACACTAGCCATCCAAGCCCTAGAACAAGACCAGTTGCCACATCAACACCCAATGCTAAGAATAAAAAGGTTAAACCCCCTAGACTCCCAAAACTTAAACCATTGGAACGCCTTACGTTCTTAAATATAATTTGCCGCTCCGTTAAAAATAAAATCCCAGATCTGCAACAGGTAATCTCCCAGACCGAGCCAGACATCCTGTGTCTTACAGAAACATGGCATAAACCCGAAATAAATTCTTCGGAAATCTTCCCGGATCATCTTAATTTTAATGTGGACGGGGATGACAGGCTAAATAGCCAAGGAGGAGGGACCCTGTTAGCTATCTCCCGTTCCATCACCAGTCAGGAACAACCCGACCTTAACTCTAATAGTAACGCGATCTGGGCAAAGATCTCCCTTAAAAGTATTAGAGACATATATATCTCTTACTTTTACAAGCCTCACGATAACGACGAGGAGTCCCTCAGTGATCTATGGCCAACGGTAAGAAAGATTCCCAGGAAAAGCTCAATCTGGATCTTGGGTGACTTCAACATGCCCAGTACAAATTGGTCAACCGAATCCATTATAGAAGGCTGCAAGCATAGGAATATCTATATCTCCCTACTGGAACAAGAGGCCCATGAGGGCCTGAATCGCACTTCTGACTGGAATCAATAGATCTCAAGCCCTTGATAGTATGAACAATGTGAGTAAGTTGTAAATAAACAGACCCAAAATGGGAAATATATCGCATAAACAAGAAGAAACGTAAAATTTAAACAGCATATGGCTCCTTTTCAACAATAAGTTGGACAAATTTTCTTCACTCTCAATGGGGTTCTGGCCCTTGATGATATAAAACATCCGTTGAAGTTTCAAAAGGATAGAACTTTATATGTAAACAAACAAGAAATGTGTTTGTCGGAAACACTATGTCCCCTTCTGCGCCGCTTAAAATTATATTTGTTTCACCTTTTACCTTGAAGGATGACCTTGACCTTTCACCACTCAAAATATGCAGCTCCATGAGATACACATGCATACCAAATATGAAGTTGCTATCTTCAAATTGCAAAAGTTATGGCAAAATATTAAAGATTTTCATTTTTTTCTCAAATTCAAAGGGAGATAATTCTGGACTCATAACTCCGATATTGCTCATTTTCAAAAGGGTGTGACTCATCATTCAGATAAAGACACTGTGCAAGTTGGGAAATGATTGGATTAAAACTGTGGACTTTATTGCGTAAACAAGCCTTATTTCACAATTTTCTCAAATTCAAGGGGAGATAATTCTGGACTTTTTACTCTGATGTAACCCATTTTCGATAGGGCTCGAGTCCTCATTAATATCAAGACACTGAAAAAGTTTGAAAAGAATCGGATGAAAACTGTGGACTTTATCGCGTAAACAAGAAAAAGTCTAACGCACGCACGCACGCACGGACGACGGAAACCACGCCATGACATAAGCGCTTCAGGCCTTCGGCCAGTAGAGCTAAATACTATTAGACCTAAATCTCCAACAAATGGTCACTTCCCCCACCAGAGGTAATTACACCCTAGATCTTTTCTTCACAAATGTGCCCGGTCAAGTTCATATCACCACGACATTGCCCCGACTAGGCTCATCAGGTCACGACATTGTATTTCATGTGATGAAAGTTAATAGAGGCTGTCCCCTACAAACTGTCAGAAAAGTTAAAAGTTATGGGAAAGCTGATTGGTCAAGCCTCAAAAAATGACTTTAATAAATATGCAAAATCCTTACCAGCCTGTAACCATTCTGGACCGAACTCTGCTCGGTTGTCTTTTAAGAGTGAGCTCACACGTCTAAGCTCCATCCATATCCCATCAAAACAAACAAAGGTACGTCGTAATCTGCCCTGGATAAATCCTTCCATCATACGCCAAATTAGGAAACGAAATCGACTTTACTCCAAACTTAAGAAGTCAACCACCCACTCATCTGACCTACTACAGAAATTTAAGAAACTTAGAGGCCAGATCCAAAAGCAAATTAGAAACTCCTACTGGTTGTACTTAGACAAGGTTATATTCTCAAATGACACACAAGCAGGGCGAATAAGAAATTTGATTATTTCGTCAATTCTAATAAAACAGAAAATTGTGGAGTAGCCCCCCTCAAGAGTGATGGTCAAACCTTTACGGATGCAACGACTAAGACAAATATATTAAACAAACAGTTCGAATTAGTCTTCTCTCACCCACAGCCAATGAGTCTCTCTCAGTCATGTAAACAGCTACTCACCCCACAAAATCATCCAAAGATGCAAAATATCACTATCACCGAGGATGGAGTACGGAAACTCCTTAAAGGTTTAAACCCCAGTAAAGCCTCGAGACCCGACCAGATCTCCCCAAGGTTACTAAAGGAACCTCACCATGAAATAGCCCCTGTCCTGACCCATATCTTCCAAATTTCTTTGAAATCAGGTATTGTCCCAAATTATTGGAAGCATGCAGTAATTGCTCCCGTGTACAAGAAAGGCCCTAAATGCAAACCCTGTAACTATAGACCCATCTCTCTAACCTGTATAAGCTTATGGAGCATATACTTGTGTCCAATATCATGTCTTTTTATGATAAACATGATATCTTAAGTCCATTTCAACACGGTTTCAGGTCAAAACATAGCTGTGAAACCCAGCTCATTAGTTTTTACCCAGGAAGTCAATGACAATCTAGAACAACGCCAACACACTGATATTATAGTCATGGACTTCAGCAAAGCCTTTAATAAAGTCGATCACCACAAACTTCTCCTGAAATAACATAGACTATGTATAATCCCCGAGACCATAAGTTGAATCAGGTCATTTCTATACGTTCGTACCCAGCAGGTTGCCGTCGAGGGCCATAACTCTGACAACCTTCCCGTCTTATCTGGCGTCCCCCAAGGCTTGGTCCTCGGACCTTGCCTTTTTCTTTCATACATAAATGACCTCCCTGACAGTGTTAAGAGCAAGGTTAGACTTTTCGCTGATGATACTATAGTTTATTAAACAGTTAAATCCACCCAAGATGCACAAACCCTTCAAAATGATCTCTTTAATCTTGAAAACTGGGAAGCCGATTGGTCCATGGAATTTAACCCCGACAAATGTGAAATCCTTAGAATCAGCCGCAAATATCATCCGGTCATTTTTCCCTACAAACGTCATGGCATACAACTAAACACCACAGAGGCTGCACAATATTTAGGTGTCATCATAAATAAAGACCTGTCATGGACCAATCATAAAAATAACATTATATCTCAGGCAAGTAATTCGGTTAAAGAGCCTGCCTACAAAACTTATGTAAGGCCCCAGTTAGAATACTGTTCCACTGTTTGGAATCCTTGGCAACAATATCTAATCTACAAAATTGAACAAGTCCAAAGATCAGCTGCCAGGTATGTTTGTAATGACTACAATTACACCAGTAGTGTTTCCCAAATGCTAAATAATCTCAAATGGCAAACGTTAGAACAGCGTCGAAACATCAGTAATGTCATCCTATTATACAAAATACAAAATAATATTTTGTGGATTGACCATCACCACCTGACACCCACCAGAAACCTGAACTACCTGGTACCATACTCAAGGACAAAGTATCACTCCAATTCATTTTCCCCACGTAGTATTCGTCTGTAGAATGGTCTGCCTGTGTCCTTACAAGCTATTTACAGTATAGGTATCTTTACTGGGCAGCTGCATCCTTTCCTCCAGTACTAAGTCTACTCTGTTATAAACTTTTTATCTTAGTTCTTGTAGCTTCTTTTATCTGATATCTTTTTATCTGTACCTAGTAAATTGCACTTAACATATTTGTAACAGCTATTTTCTGATTACGCGCCTGCTTCTGATAATCGATCATACGATTGTATAGCAGTACCATGTAGATGTAGATGTAAACTAATTATGCTTCTCAATATCATTAAAAAGGGATCCAATACGTAATTAAATGTGTTTGTACCAGTATCATTTTGACATCAAAGTCATATAATAAACGCACTAGATAAACAAGTTTAATCTATGACCGAGGCGTTAACCGTGCAATGGGCTAATCAATTCGATTACAAATCAAATTGATTTTCAATTCAATTTACTTGTTTAGGTTAAATAATTACAAAAACTAATACGAAATCTGGATTACTTTTTTTAATGACTTTAAGTATCAGACTAAGAGCATGGTAAATGTTCAGTATTACTGTTTCCACACAAATATCATAACTACAACGAAACTTTATGAATCTGAAACAATTCTTTTTAATTTTGTCAATTTACCAAAACGTGAAAAGACCCCTTTAATGTGCGTCGCTAAAAGATATTCAACAGTGTATGGAAAAGCGCGTTATGGACCAAGACCAATGGAATAAAAATAACGTTTTGAAACAGTATAAATTCAATAAATTCAATATATTCGCAGTTCATCTAATTTGTGTTTGTTTGTTGTTTTTATTTATACAAAGTAGCTGTTGAATAAAACACGTTTTTTATGTAACGAGCTTGTTTATAGATCGTATGTGCTTGCGGTATTACGATAAATAATTTCAACAATTAAATCAGACAATACATATGTTCACCAGCGCTTGTATATTTTTTTTCTGTACAACATTGGGATCCATATTCTAAAATTATTTCTCTCAAGACACACTTGGTAATTTTAATAAACATATGCCATCTGAATAAACATAAGAATAGAAAATGTTTCATATTTATTATCTCACGGTAGTTAATTAAACCATTTCATAATAGTGTACACAATAAAACATAAATATTTATTTCAAACAGCAAAATTGAAAGTTTAATTTATTCCGAAGCGTTCTATTATATAAAACATGTGTAGTTAATAATGTTTGTTCTCTAGTGCAATGAACTAAATTCAGTGAAAAAAACTACATTTAAGAAATGGGACACAGTTACCGGTAATTTCTGTAATTTTGAACAAAGTCATTTCGTATGTATTTATTTGTGTCTGATATTGCTTCTTTAATATGTCGAACGCTCTGTATCTGATTTCGCACATCAACTATAAAAGCAGTGTGTTTTGTGGTTTCAATGAAGTGTATTTATTGTGCTATTTTATTCCATATAACAGCTTTTCACCCTTACACCCATAGGCATGGTCAATTTATGCCACAGGGACATGATCTGAACAAAGTAAGAAGACCACTGTATGATATTAATAGCCAAATAGTACAGCTCTTGTCTTTTTTTTTAACAAGTAGAAATTTAAAGGCATTTTACTACAGTCGAAACGTGATGACTTGAAGTTGCCGGGACCTACGAGAAAACTTCAACCGCACTTAAACATGCGAGTAATTAACATGTGATTAACACAGAGATACGGGTAAATGTTCTTAGAATTCATGACAAATCCCTACGAAAATTGTATAACCAAGCTCGGAATCAACCGCGATCGTCAGCTTTGCAGTCCAGCTGCTCTACAAACTGAGCTATGCGGCCCGTTTTAAGGGCATGACCAGTTTTGTCATTAGTTTCATGTTTAACCCTATATTACGTTCATCTCATCTTCGCCTTTGGTCCCGTCTGGGACATAGTAGGCCGCCTACCAGCTTCCTCAATGCGTTTCGGTTCTGGGCGAGTCTTTCAAGCTGCCGCCATGTTTTGCCAATCTACTAAGCATCTGCATCCAGGTAACGGCGCCAGTTGTTTCTAGGCCTCTCTCTCTTCCTTTTCCCTTGGAGGTTCCAGGTTAGAGATTGCCTTGTCGTATTGGCTTGCAAAGGGTGTTGAATAACCACCGCCAACGTCTCGGAAGGATGTCTTATTGAATTGGCTGCTGCTCTGTTCTTCACCATAATTCTTCGTTGAAGATCTTGTCTTGCCAGCGGATCTTGAGGATCTTCTTAAGGAAGGTTTTGGTGAAGACCTGTATATTCTTGATGGTGTTTACAGAAGTTCTCCAGGTCTCTGCTCCATAGAGGAATATTGGCTTCACGATGATATTGAAAGGCCTAATCTTTGTGTTGGTGCATATATTTTCAAAAAGATTTAACCAGAAAAGAAGATTGAATAAATTGGAGCCGAAATGACTATGCTTTTGGGGCCGAAACGTGTTAGATTTGAGGCCGATTTTTAGGTGTAACAGGATTGAGCGATGTCAATTGACTAGCGATCGCTTGTCCCACTTGTCTCACTGACATGCTTGAACGATGTCGCTAAACTAGTGATCGCTTGTCTCATTGACAGGATTTAGCGATGTCGCTTGACTAGCGACATCCATCCCTCTCTCCCTCTCCCCCTCGCCCCCCCTCCACCTCGCCCCCCCTCCCTCCCTCCCTCCCTCCCTCCCTCCCTCCTCCCTCCCTCCTCCACCCCTCCCCCTCCCCCCCTCCCTCCCTCCCTCCCTCCTCCCTCCCTCCCTCCTTCCCCCCTCCCTCCCTCCCTCCTCATTCCCTCGATCCCTCCCTCCCTCTCCTCTCTCTCCTCTCTCTCTCGTCTAATCTTCTCTACCTCCATTCTCTCTGTCTCTTCTCTCTCCTCTCTCTCTCTCTCTCTCTCTCTCTCTCTCTGTCTCTCTCGTCGGTCTCTCTTCTCTCTCTCTCTCTCTCTCTCTCCTCTGTCTCTCTCTCTCTCTCTAGCTCTCTCCTCTCTCTATCCTCCCTCTCCCTCCCTCTCCATCTTGGTCTCTCTTCTCTCTGCCTCGTCTCCTCTTCCCTCTCCTCTCTACGACTGCGGACTCTACTCTCTCCCCTCTCTCTCTCTCTCATTCTCGTCTTCTCTCTCTGTCTCATCTTCTTGGTCTCTCTCACTAACTCTCTCTCGAGACTCATCTCTACTCGCTCTCTTCTCTCTCTCAACTCTCTCTCTCGTCCATCTCCTCTCTTCCAAGAGCTCTCTTTCTCTCTCTCTCTCTCTCATGCTCCTCGTCTGGTCTCGATCCATCACTCACTCGATCTCTCTCTCTGCTCTTCATCTCAGTAGTCTCTCTCTCTCCTCTCAGAGGCATACTCGTCTCTCTCAGATCCATCTCTCGTCTCGTCTCCCTCCATCTTCTCTCTATTCTCTCTCTGGAGCATCTCTCTCCATCCCTACTATCCTGTCTCGTCGGCTCTCTCTCAATCTATCTCTAACATCTCACATCCCTCTTTGTCAACTCCTCACTCTCTTCTCTGCTACCTCGTCCTTCATTCGTCTCCGAATCTCTCTCTCGGCGTCAGGTCTCTGAAGCGTCTCTCTCGATCTTCCGTCTCACTCTCTCTCTCTACCTACGCGCTAGCATCTCTCTCTCGCTCTTACGATCTCTTCTCTCTCTCTCTGCTCTCTCTCTCCTCTCTCTTCTATCTCTCTCTCTTCTCTCTTCCATGCATGTTTGTTTCAACAGACATTGAACATAAATCACAAAGACTAGATTCTCCATATTTAAATAGCTTTTCTTTGTTGGGAACAATGTTCATCAGATATTTATACTGAAACGTTCTTAAGGAGGAATCGATTGTGATTTGAATATAATTAGTAAATTTTGATTCCCAATGTGACTGTTTATTAAAAAGCATTTCCAATTTATGTTCTTGTTTGTCGTTTTTAATATGTGTATTCTCTATTAAAGTTCGTTTGTAAATTTGCATATTTTGTTGTTGGGGTAATTGTATTAATTAGGTGACTAGGTGGCACGAATGACATTTCTTCAATGTTCATTGTTTTCCAGCATTTTGGTATACAACCAACTAACGTGTGGTATTTTAAAAAATCAGAACGGGACAAATCATATAATTCTTAAAGTTCTGTGAAGGTATGAAAATGTTTGTTCTTGTAGTTAAAGATATGTTCAATTTGTGTTATACCTCTATCGAACAATGTTTTGTAAAAAGTGTTTTATTAAATAGTTATATATTTGAATTGTTCCAGAGTATATCTTTCCCTATGACTGTCCGATTATTTTTAGCTCACAAATTTGTTAGTTCATGTTTATTGAACCGTGCAATAAATTCCATCGGTGTGAATTTGCTACCTTCATGTAACACTATACGGTTTATCAATACTCGTATTTATTCATATATGTAAGATGAGTAATTATCTATGTATAACAAGATATATGTATTACAATTTGACTGAAGTATGTTTATTAAGATTTTTTAACATCTACAGTAGTTCAATACATTGAAGTTTGTCTGTTTTGCAGTATTGAGATGTGCTGTTAGTCCCACAGGTGACAAGCTGTACATCACAAGCTGAGAGGAGCACAGGCGCCTTTCATTGGCCAGGGATGGAACAGTTCTGGCTACGTTAACAGACCCAGACCTACGTGTCCCATGCGTGTACCATGGGGTGTACATGTCAACCCAACAGGCCAGGTGCTGATCTGTGGATGGGAGTCCGACACTATACTACAGGTGGGTAATGAGAGAAGAACGAAGCTGGCCACTTTAGCTACAGGGGAGAGGGATGGAATAATAAATCCAGCGTCAGTCGTGTTCAATATAACCACATCATCAATCATTGTTGGACAAGATGGGAATAACAACATAGTGGTGTTAAGAGTGAAGTCTTAACTTGCTGAAGGACGCAGTACCTTCATAGCTCACTTTTGAAGTTTGAAAAACATGTTAATCAACAAGCTTTTAACTTGCAGTTTAAAATTATAACCGCAAAACATTCAATTTTCCTATTGATGTAAACTAAGCTGTAGAATTTTGTTTTGAGTATCTCATGTTTACATATGTATGATACTTGTTTGAGTAAATCATCGCATGTCATACTTGATTAAATCAAATTATATAAATCGTATAGATGAGAATTTTTATTATTCCTCTCGCCTGGCAAATGAAAACGAAAAAAATAGCAACCATCTTATAACAGCACTGAGACTGTGAAATCGTTGGTAACAATCTTCCAATACATTATTAAAAGAGCGGAGTCTGCTAATACTCAGAGAAGGTATTAAATATAACATAAAGATTAATAAAATATTGATATTTTCATAAGAAAATATATAGGATCTGGCACGAGTTGTCATATCATACCATATTTTAGTAAACGAGTTCAGGAATTTCGTTATAACACGAGCCTTTGGCGAGCTAACTAACGAATTTCATGGACGAGTTAAAAAATATGGTATCATATTACAACGAGTGTCAGATCTTTTTTATCACATGCCTTTAAATGAGCAAATAAAATAAATATTTACGCAAACATAATGATAAATCCCGAATATTGTTTACATTTCGTGACGTCATTTGACGTTGCAACGTCATTTCAGCAAAATAACAAAATGCGTTTGGTCAATAAACGAAAACTAAGCCAATGAAAACGCTTAAAATATATTAAACATGTGTAAGTTAAAAATATATGTAATTGTTATATAACATGGAAAACAGGGTATGGCATGTGATAAAGAGTATTATTGTCTTAAGGACGTATGCTGCAGTTTTAACGAAAATTTTGCTCAACTTAGAATTTGATAATTTTTGGTATTTAGGTAGAACCATCTGTTTTGAATAGTAAAATAAAATAAAAATCATGGGTCACCGGTGTTGTTTATTTTTTATTCGCACTATAACAGCAAGCATATTTCAGCCCAAGAACAATTCACCAATAAGGTATTAACATAAAAACTTGAGTAAATTAATGAGAAAAGTGTAGAAAACAACCTCCATTTCACACAAAATCTGTAAAACTGATTTAATTTGACTGCAAATTTAAAAAACAAATTGACATGAAACGATTGATTAATGTTTTTTACCAAGTTTTAAATAAAAACAAAAACAACAGAATTTCACATATGAAAATAAATAAAATGCATTAAAGTCATTTTTATTTTAACATGCCTTTCTCCACTTAGATTTTTCCCAAATTTACCTAAATGTTTAATGATTTATAACTTAATAGAAATATAAAAAGAAAACAATCGGTGACCGTGGTCGTTTGTTCACAAATGCAGTTTGACTGCATGTATTAAAATAAATTTTAATAAACGCAGTGGAAACCATGTAGTAATGGTGCAGGTCAAATCACATACTAGTACATGTTTTGCTGTATGCCAATGAAAAAAATAGATTTAAATGTAAATGAAAACACGAGATATTTGTAAAAAGATCAATAATAATAGGTAAATACATCATCCAACTCAAAAAAGACGTATACAAAACATTTAAAGGGGCATATCGACAGTATTAGTTGTAATTCTTGACATGACTTGACCAATGTTTTTATGTATGCCAATGCAAAAGTAGATTTTAATTTAAGAGAAAACACAAATTATTTGTAGCAACATCAAACAAGGATCAGTTTATATTGAACCAACAAAAGAAAACAAGATAATTGAATACATTTAGTTTAAACCTATTTATTTTAGCTCGATTGCATCGAAAGCCCAAGGCTTATATAAACGCTCTCGAGTCCGTTTCCTGGGCCTAGAACCAGTACTTGGTGTCTTAGGGGAAGATCTCAAGAACGCTCCCACGGTGGGGATCGAACCCGTGACCTCCCGGTCGCTAGGCGGACACCATATCCATTACACCACGGCGATTGAATACATTTAAAGGGGCATACCACTATTTTTTGAAATTCTTGACATGCTTTTACCAATTTTTTGTTGTATGCAAATGTAGATTTGAATATAATGAAACTGGAAATTATAAAAAATGTGTATCGAGATCATTACATTAGGTTAATTAAGTAGTCAATTAAAAACAATACGTATACAATACACGAAAAGAGGCATATCAACGGTATTAATTGTGATTCTTTATATGACTTCACCAATTCACGGCATATCATTTGTATGAATTAATGTATATAAAGCAGTACCATATTGTTGGAATTGCTAAGAAAATATTTATGAAAAGCTATTTTATCTTCACAGTTCGTGTACGATAAATATCTAATCCAATACAAGTGTTGCATTTTTAGGAAAACGTATACATACTACAAACACGTTTGCATGTGAATAGAGATACTACAGAAGGCAATTATGGCGTATATGTAAAGCAATGATTCACTACTCATAAACTTCGTTATCTATGAGTTTTTTAAACTATAATAATCTATGAGTTGTTGATACACCAATGTAATGTAATAATGCTGAAAACTGTATTTGGTTTTTAAATCTACAATGACTCAGGTATTTTTAAGTACATAATACATTTTACGAACGCACGCGGTAGTTTTTATTATTTTTTTATTACAAATAGCATAATGTTTGATCTATCTTTTGCTGATATTAAAATAAAAATCGAGGGTGACGGGTGTTCTTATTTGTTTAATTGAGCTTTAAATTAAACGACTATTTCAATGTGTATGTTCACCTCGCAATTATGCCTTAAAGAACAAAACTGAGCACACAAGTGAAAAAAACATTTTCAGTTATAAGTAAGTATTTACTGTTTTCCGTTATGAGATTCTTGCCTGTTGTTACAAACATGCGATAAAAAACGTTTTTTTGTAGTCGCAGGAATGATGGTCGATTCTTACTGTGTTATAAAGGGGCTACACACTGTTTATCAATTTTTTAAACTTCATAATACTTTATTTCTTGGTATCATTCCCTTATTGAATATGTATCCCGTTTTTATTCAAATATCCGAAAAAGCATACACTTATTGCGCAAGCGGTGTTACAATCAAAACAAATTTGCGTAAAACTAAACTGCCGCGTACGTCTGTAAACATCCGATCTGATCTGCTACTAGTGGTAGTGGTGATACCATTTATGACGAACGTGGTGGTGGTGATGTTGACAATAATGGTAATGGTGACGGTTGTGGTGTTGCTGCTGTTGTTTATAATGAGGATTGATGGAGACAAGAAGAAGGACAACGAAAATGACTTTATTTTTGCATTAACCATGAGAACAATCGGGCAGATTTTCCATTATACATCACATTTAATTTCTGAATAAAATAATTTCGTTTTACTACAATCGGTATGTGATTTCAAAGGTAAACTATTTAAGTAACTGTAAATATGTTTCGTGCACGATATAGGTTATGTACAAGTTATAAATGGTCTGTGTGTTACTTGATACTTGGGAAGTGCGTAATTCTCAATAGCATGATACATGTATGATGCTTGATTCTTATGCATTTATGGACTTCAATTAGTATTTTGTTTAAGCACGTGTATTACCGTGTGTGTTTTATTCTGCATGCTCGACGTATAAATGTCGGTAGTGAAAGAACTTGAAAATAAGGTGTCTGTGACACTTGCGATATTAAAACAAAATATGTACACATTGCAACTTCATTTCACTCTACTTGCATCTTATCATAAACTACGCCTTGTTTAATTGACCGTCAACCGCGATTGACGAAAAAGAAAAGTTCTAAAATGACGTGTTTTTTTACAATTATTAGTTTATATTGATTAATATATCACGACTGGTATATTACATTACTTGAAAAAAATAGTTTAGTTTTCATATTTTCAGTATATTCGGTAATAAATTTTACTGGATACAGGTACCAGGTAACTACCAGTTAACTATAAATAACGCAAGTAGATTGATCTTCATCTTCACGTGGTAAACCCAAGAATGCAAATTGTGCATGCGTAGTGAATTTTATATATTTTATATATAAAATGATCAATCTACTTTCGTTATTTATAGTGTGTATATCGTTATGACATATATTTTCGCGATGTACTTTCGATTTCACATCGCGAAATTTTATTACCGAATCTACTGAAAATGTGAACTTTTTTCAAGTAATGTAATATGCCAGTCGTGATATTTAATTAATATAAACTAATAATTGTAAAAAATACTGTATTTTAGAACTATTTTTTTTCGTCAATCGCGGTTGACGGTCCCTTTAAGTTCCTTTTCTGTTTGGCCGTCTTCGACCGTATTTCTGTCATATCAAGGCGGGAAATTGTGGGCTACCTGCTTAACAAGTTCTAAGTGTACATACAAATGCCTGCAACTGACAAACTGCCCTTCTTGAATGAGATGTAGGGGGTGTATGACCGTAGAAAAGATTTTAACGCAAGTTATGTTTCCGGGCCGAGGATCAAACCAAGATCTTCGGATTTGTAGTCCGGTGGTCTACCGACTGAGTCCGGTCCGAAGTTGCCATAAGGTGCGCTTCAGTTTTATTGTGGTACAAACGATAAGAGCGTGTCTGTATATGTCAGTCGGGTATTTGTAGCTGGTCATTTTAAACCCTAACCTATCGTGGCGGATAAATAATTTTAATTTGGGTGTAAACTATTTCGTAAATAAAACGTGTTTAAAACATCACACATGAATATTTCTTAATAACGTGTACGTATTTATTTAACTGTATTTGACGACCTTAAAACGGAATGCGAGTTAAAGTGCAGTAAGCATCAGTATAACATTATTGACCTTGATAAACCCAAGTGACATGAAACATTACAAACGTGTACATTTTCTAAATAACTTACTTAAAAAAAGTGCGCACATTTTGTGTTTTCAGTACAATCATATAATTCTCCGAAATTGTAATAGTGGCCGTAAAATATTAAATTCTCTTAGACTCACGTGTTAATTTTGCTTAGAGTTCTTTACGTTTAATTAAACGTAGACGTAAATGTTAGAACTTAACTATTTAGTGCATCAAATATTTTTAAAAATAACTTCAATAATATACATCGTTGGGTGAGGATTGATCCATTATCTAATATTTGTGCATGTAGTATGGTAGTGTGACAGTGTGATGTGTTTTGTGAATCATTTAATGTATTCAAATCAATATTTTGTTTTTTCAAGAAATTACGTTTACATGTGAATACAGATGTTATTGTGTGTAAATAAACGTCACGTGTGTTTACGGCACCGCGTGCATTGGCCTCTAAACTCCAGAAGCTATTCCGTCGACAGCCTTCTCTCCAGAACAAACTGTTTCCCTATTTAGACAGCCAAAACACTAATGATGTGTGAGGAACTTGTCCCTTTAACTGTGTACATACCACTAAGAAACAACAGTCGAAAAAAATACATTAGCTACATTTTATTTTGTTTTGAATTTTATAAAATACATATTGCAATGTGTTTCTACTTCTGGGGCCATCGCTGTGTGATGATGTACCATGATGGCACGCGAATAATGCCATTTTCCTTTGAATTTCTCACGCAGCCCATGGTAAATACGACTTCCGCGGCCCGTTTTATCAAACATTAGTTAGACAAATTTAAATTACGTCTTACATTTTACTCACAAGAACATTTCTTATAAATGTATGTAACCCAGTTTTAAAAAGCAGGGCCACATTCCAAGGCAGGCGCCCCGCTCCCTCGCTACAAAAATGCTCATTAGCTTATACATCAAGGTAGTATATATGCTCCTGACACTTCTCCATACTTCATATATTTAAAAAAGGGAAAATGCGCAGAATGGAAATTAAATCAATATAACTACTGAAATTTCCCGAACTATAGATGGTTTGTGAATATCAAGTAAAAGTATAAATTTTTAATGGATGTTTCGTAACCTAAATGTGTCGTTTTATGTTTCAAAAAATTATTCCAAACTTGTTTCACTCCAAAACAAGAGAGAAGTATTAATAGCTCAAACATTCTGTTGGCGAGATTTAAGGTTCCGACAAAAATATAAACATCCTCATACATGTATAAGGTAGTAACACCAGTGACAAATTGCACTACATAATTAAATTCATGAAAACGTGGATGTTTGTTTATCATTTTACGATGTAATTAGTCAATAATATAGTGTTCAAAGAAGCATAACTACTAGACTTATACATATTGCATTAATTATTTTTGTTAATTCGCTTCTTTTTTAACAAATTGATCATAAAGCCTCTCTTTTTTAAACTATAATATGCAGACATTACTTACAGTCGTCAAACAGAAATCTGCACAAAGCCATTTCAATCATTCAATTGAGCGTTTGCAAGACAAACAGACATACAATTTTATTGGCGAATACAATCAGTACATAGCAATTTAAACATAATACATATTTCAATTAAATAGCATGGCAAGAAAATGTGATTGATAGAAATTAGTTTACATACGGAGAATGTTCTTAACATATTCGATGTGAACTTAATATTTGGAATCTAACTTTTACTGAAACAATAGATATCGAGTTAAGTATTATTTTGCCATTACATTTTACCGTTCCTATGAAAAGCGACAAACGAAGACAATACCAAATAGATATTAACTTAATTATAATAATTACTGAAAATAACATTTACGTATTCCAATATAAATATACTTACAACAACGACAAAACAAAATATGTATTTAACTAATTATAATAACTACTGATAGATATTAACTTACTTATAATAATTACTTAAAATGACAATTAAGTATTCCTATATGAAGATATTTACAACAGCGACAATACAAAATATGTATTCAATTAATTATAATAACCACTGATCAATAACATTAAAACAAGGCTTCACCGACTACATGTTGTATTTTAACTTAACTATTTAAACCATGTACTTAACTGTTAACCTGCATTATTGTATGGTATACAAAGAAACAGTATGGAATATATTCGTAATCGTATGACTTGTTTCTCTAAAACAATGTTTTAGTTGTGTCTATTGTTCGAGGTTTTCATACTAGTCCACCAAGGTAAGATTGCATAGTCATTATTTTGTTTCTTGTAAGTTTTTTTATATCTCTCTTTAAATATCCCGCTTAAGTATCATCGACATCATCATAATCAGCAGCAGCAGCATAACCACCACCACTATCATCATAATAAGGTTTACATCAGGTATATCAGGGCTATAAAGAACGACAATTTATAAGGGATTCTGTATCAAGTACTCTTTCAAGTAGTTGGCATCTGTGCAACATAAACGTCGTAAAGTATATGCTTGCTCCGGATAATGAGCAATTTAGAGTGAATAAGTCCCGTAAAGTAATAAGTAAGAATTGAATGAATCAAATATTGTGTCATGAAATTATGTGTAACAAATGTTCTATGTCGTTTCTGTTTTTCTATTCATATATAACAGTAAGCTTGTTAAATTAAGACTTGCGAATGTGATGCCTGTTTCAAGTAGGCAGGCGCATATCACAAAATTGCTCACAAATGCGTTTGCCTCGGTGAACCATATAATACATATTATAATTATGAAAAATTGTTGAATATAGAGATGTTTATGTTTCAAGGCTAAATTAACGACGCGCTCGTCGATGCTAAACACATATATAATATATTCGTTATTGATAAAACCTGACAATAAATGTAGATCTTGTTATTGTAATAAACGTTCGGACGAAAATTAATATTATATAACTGGTTTATGAAACTGTTTACATCCAAAAACTTCTGATAGCACATCAAATGATCACATTCCTTTCATCCATACTTACAAACAAACATTTCCAAATAATATATAATGTGTCGAGCATAATGTAACATCATATCAACGTCATATCCAAATGACGTTGTGCTCTGTTTTGCTCACTTAACGCCACATGAACACATGTATGAAATGTACAAAAAAAACACTTGAATGTTTCAGAGAAAAATATTAAGTAACGTGTGGTGTGAAATATCAAACAAAATGTGCTTATTTAACCATAAGGCTTAATTGTACGTCCCCATCCGCAAAAACAGCTTAATCTTACAATTTCGCATATGCTTCAAAAGAAACAATCCCTTAAAACATAGATACACTAAAATTTACAATCCCTTAACACGTCCAGAAAGGCTCTTAAAGATACACTCCCTTCAACCAATAGAGGCGGTTTAAAAGAACGCTCTCTTAAAACATCCATAGACGCGCTTTAAGCAACAAACAACCATTTATGCTCTAAAAGCAACAATCCCTTAAAATATCCATATATGCTCCAACAGCAACAATCTCTTAAAACATCCATATATGTTCGTAAAGAAACAATCCCTCAAAACATCCGTATATGTTCTAAAAACAACAATACCTTAAACCATCCATAGATGTTCTTAAAGCAACACTCCCTTAAACATCCATAGATGCTCTAAAAGCAACAATCCCTTAAACATCCATATACCCCGACAAGGATCATGTTCACCTTCAATATCCAATCATTCGTTCATTCACCTGTGCCCCTCCTTATAGACAGCTTCATGCAGATTCTCCCATAGTTTGAGTCAAATTCTTAACAATCAGATGCACAATAATACCGTGCCTTAATTTATGAAAATAAATTTAATTACATAAAAATTAAATTAATTAAAACGTTTTATTTGCCCTTTTTCCAACATTAACTAGTCAAATGTCTTTAGCCAGGAAAAGTCACACGGAGAATCTTTGAACATCGCATTTACAACCGGAATCAAGCTTTTCTGGTGAGCATCAAATCGATCTTTCCCAACTTCCTTAAACCACGCTGGTACGTATGTGATTATAATTGCTTTCATCGCCTTTTTCGCCCTGTCTTCTTCCATAAGTAGCTAGTGATGCAGCAGTTGTGTCATAATCGTTACCTGAGGCAGCTTTATGCACCTCTGTCAGTCCCTGGACATGGTCGTAGTCGCCGATTCCGTGAGCGGATCTCGCCGGCGAAGTTACAGTCGCATCATAGTCGATGTTTGATGTGAGGCTATTTATCTGACCTGGTTCTTTGACATGGGCATAGTCAACTTGTCTTCCAAGCATATGTTTGTTATATACAGTGTCAGGATGCATGCCACCGAATGTCGCTGCCCTTTTAGTAGTGAAGTCGTAATCATCGCAGTCGCCTTTGGCGTTTTCACGTGGGTCTTCTATATCATTGATGGAATGGTAATCATCCTCGTCCGAGATGGCTTCATTTCGTTGTGTGTTTCTCGAGTACAAAGTAGTTTTGATTGGCAACGGAGTTGTCGATCCTATTTACATTTGATGACCTCTCTTCTAAAACATCCTCGTCGTTTTTATTATGAAGGGTCTTCGTCTTTGAACATGTTACTTTTCCTCTGAAATAAGTAACATACTATAACCATTTTTAATTAATAAATTATTGTCTTTACATTAGCTATTGAATGGTACGCCATCCTCCAAATATAAATGTATTAATTTATGTAAACAAAACGTACATCCCAATTCTATCTATAAACATGACACTTAAATGCAACGTTTTCGTTTTCAAACTTAAATCGGAAAAGACCTTGTGAAGATCTACTATTTTACCCTCTCACTGCATTTACATGTAGTTTTGTTTGCGTGTATCATGTGGTATTATAATTGTTTTTAGAAATACAAGTATAATATTGTTTAATTAAAAAAAAATAACATCAGTTTCGGTAGAGTTTGGTCTGCGGCTTGCACCATCACAATAGATTAGATACATAATTCCGCAACAGTCATTCGCAAATAAGATTCCTTGTCAAACGCCGTGCAAAAAAGACTGAGGGCAATTCAATATAATACGCTTTTAATGATTCTTTCCCATCATAAACTGCTCTTTCTTGCTTTATTGAAAACAAAATATACGTTGTTTGCACTACAAGTATACCGGCATTAGTTTCATTTGGAATTACTTGCTCTATATTTATGGTAAGATTTAAATGTGCACCAACTCTTATTCAAACCAACCTTCTTTTGAGACAAAATAGTACAACAGCTCCAACAACTGCTACCAAGATACCGACTGACACACCGACGACTACCCCTACTAGACCTGAAAAATTATTCAGCAAGATGTCATAAACAAAAATATGGTAAAAAGCCCATAAACCCTCAAAATCAACGAAACTTACGTACACTATTTTTAAAAGTAAAGTTAACACATAAAAACAATCAATGTACCCTATAGCAATAGCAAACATTTCAACGCTAGATGTGGTCTTGTAGCAAAGATTCAACAAGATACAAAATGATCTTTTTGTTTTTTGCCAACAATATATTCAACATATGTTCATGTACCAAGTTAATGTTCATATGTCGTATGAATATATATCGTTGCGGGATATTAAAATGAAATATATTGTGCCACAAAAAAAATAAAAACGAGCATTTTTTATCTCATTAAATCTATGTGACCATATCACACCCAGCGTTGAAATTTTGGATATTGCTATACGGTTCTTAATTAAGCTACCTAGCTCTTTGACTGTTATGAAAGGGATCAAAAATATTACCTTCTGATTCATTTGCGCTCAATAAACATGTTTTACCTGTAGAATCTGTTAGAAATTAAAAAAAAATTGTTAAAGGATATCTTAACGTTATTTGTTTAAAAATAAATAATTTTAGGCTGTATACTTATTCAGAATAACTTTTTATGACTACTACCTGCGAGACAATTACATATACCTTTACTGAAACCTTTGTTTCTTAAATTAAAAATGTGATGTTTTTAATTACGAATGTTTTCTGCGTGTACATAAGAATGGCCAGATGTCTTATTTTTAATGGAATTCCATATCTATACACGTAAACTGCCAACACATGAACACTGTGATGTATTTTATATTAAAAAAATAAAATAGCACATTGACATCTTACCATTGGCACAGATGGCATTCTTGTTGTCAGTGTGTGTGAAGTGAAGTATCCGATTATTTGTTTTTAAATATGCGTATGCTTCGCTTGCATATTGCATGATGCCTTAAACATAAGTTTTAATAATATGGTTGTTATTTAAAAACGATAGTTTCACTGTTTTGTGTTAAGTTATCTAGGAATAATGAAATATCTTCACTCAATAAAAACTAGTGTGCACCAATTTGCTATATATCCATATATATATTGTGTTTAAAAAACAAAACATATACCAGTAACTATGATTGAATGCACCGATAGCGCTAGAAAAAAAATCAATGTGTTCATCCTATATCTTCTTCTTATTCTTAATATATTTATATATTCTAACTATCTTATATTGTATATATTATAATTTTAAATAAATGTATAATATTAACTTCGCTGCCTGGTTTAAATCCAAATGGACTAGCTCGACACGTGGTATAGCAAAACCCGATGCTCTTGACTTTGTAGGGTGGTCCGTTTTGTATTTTAGCACATCCTTCAATATCAAGAAATTTCAAAAACCATATACCACAGTTACCACTCTTGTATTTAAATTAATAAACACTGTTTAACCTTAGCGGCAAAATTATGTACAAGACATTTTTGTTGTGTATACTAAATACGTTTAATGTACATTTCAATATAAATTTAACACCGATAATTTAACGAACCCACACGAATGGTGGCATGCACTTTTCACTACTTGATCCATCCAAACTTATCCTTGATTACAATTAATAGTAGATGTAGAAAAAACATTTAATGAAAATATTTAGAAAAGCATTCACAAGTGTGTTTTAATATCCGTCTTATGTAACTACATGTGTAAGATTTTGTTCGGGAACAAAATTTAAAATAAAAACATTACAGTAATCAACCTAATTAGGTTTATACCGAGCAAGAGGAACGGAATTTTTGCTAATAAGTAGCCGATCCAAACATCAGAAGTAATGACCACTGAATCAAGAGACTCTTCCACTTCAAAGTCGCCATTGTTTAGTTTTATCTTCGGTTCCGCCAGATCACACGGAACTGAGCGCCATTCTGTTGCGCAAGAGGTCAAGCTGTAATTCTCCGCTTTAAAAAGAAAACATACAACCATCGTCATCCCATACCGTGTTTTATTTACCAGTAACTCGTCCAAGAAATGTGTTATTAAGCTCCCTTGCGCTTCCTTTCTACCAAACCTAATGAATTTATGAACTCATTATAAAACAAGGAGGCCCGAAAGGCCCAAAGTCGCTCACCTGAGATTTAAAGAACCTGACCTGTTCTGTGCAGCCAAAGATGTCAAATTTCATGAGGAGTTAACAATTTATGTAACTGCTAGAGTTCTAAAAAGGTTTTACTATAGCCATATAAGAATAAATTCCCCACTCTCTGGAGTCCACGTTTGTTTAACAGACTGGAACCATTTTTCAAACACATCCACGATATCATTAGCAAAAATGGTCTGACCAAGTTTCATGAAGATTGGACTATAAATGTGACTTTTTGAGTGTTAAAAGTTTTTACTATAGCCATATAAGGAAAAATGCCCTACCCCCTGGCGGCCATGCTTTTCAACAAACCGGAACTATTTTCAAACTTATCCAAGATATCAATGGGACGAATCTTCCGACCAGATCGGACAATCAATGTGGCCTCTATAGTGTTAACAAGGTTTTACTATAGCCATATAAGGAAAAATGCCCTGCACCCTGGCGGCCATGTTTTTCAACCAACCGGAACCATTTTCGAACTCGTCCAAGATATCATTGGTACAAATCTTCTTACGAACTTTCATAAAGACCGGACAATAAATGTGGCCTCTAGAGTGTTAACAGAGTTTTATTACAGCCAAATAAAGCTATATAAGAAAAAATGCCCGGCCTCCTGGTGCCCATGTTTTTTAACCAACAGGAACCATTTTTAAACTTGTCCAAGATAGCATTGGGACAAATCTTCCGACCAAGTTTCATGATGATCGGACAATAAATGTGGCCTCTCGAGTGTTAACAAGGTTTTACTATAGCCATATAAGGAAAATTACCCCGCCCCCTTGTGGCCCTGTTTTTCTATAAACCAGAACCAGTTTCGAACTCATCCAAGATATCATTGAGACGAATCTTCTGACAAAGTTTCACGAAGATCGGAAAATGAATGTGGCTTCTAGAGGGTTAACACAATTTTACTATAGCTATATAAGGAAATAAATGCCCCGCCCCCTGGTGGCCATGCTTTTCAACCAACCGGAACCAATTTCGAACTAATCTAAGATTTCATTAGCACAAATGTTCAGCCCCAATTTAATGAAGATTGGACAATAAATGTGGTCTCTAGAGTGTTAACAAGGCAAATGTTAACAACGCAAGACGCACGACGGACAAAAGGCGATCACAAAAGCTTACCATGAGCATAGTGTGCTCATGTGAGCTACTTTTGATTAATGGTATGTCAATTCATGTCCGATTAAATCTATTTTAAACTTTGAACTTACGTTAATTTAGTCTTTATGAAAGAAACGACTGTAAAGAACAGTTTTAAATATATAAGTGTTGTTCTGCAATAAACATTAAATCTTGACTTTTAAAACAAACAGATGTTATTAAAAACAACTACCTGCGACTGAAATAATCGCTACAAGATCAAGTCCTAAACTTTTGTACCACCACATCATACGATCAGCGTAAACGTCCTTCACAATAAACCCAAGGTGTTCATACAAGGAAGTTGCGGTTAGTTTTACTTAAAAAGGCTAACCTTGCGTTTTATAATGCGTATTTGGCAAGGGGATTCCCGTTTTATAAATTGCCATAGTTCTCAATCTCGAGAATGTCATTTTGAATTAATCGTTTAAGAGAAATAACAACAACAATGTAAAACATGGGTAACTGATATCATACGAGTTGACATAAATTTAAAGCAATGCCTGAAGTTTGTTTGACCAAAAGGTTTACATTTAACCGATTGGTATGGAACGCCATAACTGACTTCATATGACTGTTTTCGTTGTTTGCAGTACATTAATCAATATTGTCAGTGGAATATACATTATGCTTTGTGCAATTTTCTTTACGTTCGGTACAGTCGTCATTGTATTCAGTAGTTAAAGCATTACGCGAAGTAGTCACAACATTATGTTCTGTCCAAACTTCTTGACGTTCTGTACTGATAAATGATAATGATAAAACTACTACACATAATGTTGAATGTACAGAACGTCAAGAAGTTTGGACAGAACATAATGTTGTTACTACTTCGCGTAATGCTTTAACTACTGCATACAATGACGACTGTACCGAACGTAAAGAAAATTGCACAAAGCATAATGAATATTCCACTGAAAATAATGATTAATGTACTGCAAACAACGACAACAGTCATATGCAGTCAGTAATGGCGTTCCATAGATTGGATTATGCAGCCATGTGGTTTTGTTTACCTCGACATCATTGCAATCTCCACGCAGAGTTGTCGGTCTATGCTCTCACATACAATCTCTGCTATTACAAGAAAATCCTACCAGATATGTTAGTATTATTGTGTGTTTGTTTAAGGTATATTTTATGAAAAGTAATATCATTTTCTTTTATTTTTTAAAATCTTTTATAAATATATAGGTTCATAATAAAAAATAAATTACCTTAATTTAAAAAAAGTAAAAATAACATCAGTGAAATTAGTGTCCCATGTGGCTAGGCTATCATTACGTCAATCGCACGAGGCAATAAGAAATGGTTGGATGAACATTTTTCGTTAAGTAGGAACAGAGGCCGCAATATTTGATATTAAAATGTTGGGAATTTTGTCAGAAGTTAAAAAAGAAAATTTCATATCCGAGTAGGTAACTTGAAGATATCGGTCATGATTATAATTATCAAGATCATCATCTTTATCTTCCATATCGACATCTTCATCCTCATCGTCATCGTCGTCGTCGTCATCATCATCATCATCAGCAGCAGCAGCAGCATCGATCATTATCATCATCATCATCATCATAATAATCGTCATCATCGTCACCATCATCATCGCCAACATCATAATCATCACCATCATGAACATAATCATCAACAACGAATACCTTTAAAGTCTTGAGCAGGTTATCTAATACAGCATGATTGTCATTTTCTTCTTAACTGCAGTATTTAATTTCATGCCTTAACTATAACTTTATATCATCTGCAAAACAGATATGTTAAAATGTTCGTCTGTAAATATAAGTGCACTTGAAATGGCAAATGGCACTCCTACGTGTCATGTGGATATTCTCAACTGCCGTCCAGTACTCACCCATAAACCTGCGGCCCGAAATAATCAAATGAAAAATGACTTGTTAGAAAATATTTCGCGTTCGAGTGAGGTAGTTATTTTGTGGTTTAAATAATATTAATATATATATATATATATATATATATATATATATATATATATATATATATATATATATATATATCATACCACTGCATTGATATCTGCCTGATATAACGTTGCCTGATATATTTTTTTAGATCATGGTCAACAGGAAGTTCTTATATCAGTCATGTGTGGAGAATGGTCATGTTACTGGGATTCAACCATAAAGTAATAATTATAGTAAAATCGAATCAGATTTAAAAAAAATACCAAGATGTAATATATTTTAAGCACAAAATGCAACACAAACAGCAAAAAACATGTTTTATAAATATAAACTCAAGAGCTCATGACATCTTTATGAACACGTCAAAAGACAAAAAGAGGAGGGCGGGAAGACAAGAAACGCGAGAGAGATTAGAGAGAGGAAAGAAAGCAAAGAACGAAAGCAAGAAGAAAGACAGAGCGAGCGAGAGCAGAGCGAGAGAGGATAAAGAGAACGAGGAAAGAAAAAGAAGAGAAGAAGAAGAGGGGGAGAGAGGCGAGAAAGAAGAGGAAGAAAAAGAGATACAAGATCTTTTCTATCCCTAGAATCTCTATACATCCTCCCTGTCTCTCTCTCTCTCTTTCTCTCTCTCTCTCTCTCTCTCTCTCTCTCTCTCTCTATCTCTCTCTCTCTCTTTCTCTCTCTCTCTCTTTCTCTCTCTCTCTCTGTGTCTCTGTCTCTGTCCTTGTCCCTGTCTCTCGCTCTCTATCCTCTCTCTCTCTCTCTCTCTCTCTCTCTCTCCCTCTCCCTCTCTCTCTCTCTCTCTCTCTGTCTCTCTCTCTTTCTCTTTGTCTCTGTCCTTGTCCCTGTCCCTCTCTCTTTCTCTCTCTCTCTCTCTCTCTCTTTCCTGTAATCTCGAATCTTTTGCCCAAAGTACAAGAATCTTCAGTTATTAATTTTGTACAAATGTACTATATTGTATATGTAAAACGATGATGTAAGCATACACGATAATCAAAATACCCCGATTGAGAAAACAATATTTAAGCCATTATAATTGTATATTATGTACGTTCTAGATTGTTTCACACGTACCCATCATTAGATTTTATGAATGATAACAAAAGATGGATTTTCAACAAAAAAGAAAATAACACGCAACAACTAGTTCTATGTTATTCTGATAACTCATCCCGCCATATTTGATGAATTATGCATTATTTCATACAATTATGTACATGTTTTATTAAGGCAAATTTAATTAAGGAATCTCATTTCGGTTTTAAACAATTTTTTGTCTAAAATTATTTTTTGATAAATGCATATATAACGTATTTGTTTCTAAATACAAAAGAAAAGTGATTAATTTTAATGCGATTGCAGTTTGTGTGTTTGTTACTTTTTATTCGTTTTGTATTCGTTTTGCATTTTCGTATTTTGAAACCTTATTACGTCATTAACCATGACAAGTTGCTATGGACTGTTTCAATGTAGTGACTCAAGCTTTAATCATGTATATATTCAGTATATTCATGTATATATTCAGTATTAAGGTTTAAACGCTGTTTTTTTTATCGTGTCCACAGAACGCTGGTTACTACGGAAAAAACATCGAGTCATTAAAAAGATCAACAAGGGTATCAATAATGCTGTCCCGTTCATCATCCGATAGCTTTAGGTTTGGCGAGTGCCTAACATCACGACTTTTATCTCTCGCCTTAAGATGTGAGAAAATAAAAATAAAACATGTAAAACGTTTAGCAAAACAATTGGAAGTGTAAATTGTATTGCAATTTAAATTACAGTTGAAGTCCCATATGCAACCACAAGTTCTAAACATTATTGGTTGAATCGAAACATACCTTGGTACAGACATTCATTGGCTTATTCAAGTCTTCGCTGAATCTTCTTTGACAGTCAATGCAGTTAATAATAACACTCAGTACACCATTAAAGTCCGTTTCCTCTGCACTTTTTGCATTTAAATAGCCGTCGGGCGGCATGTAGCATTTAGCGATTGTCCACGAATCTGTACACCATTTAGACGCGTCGGTATTTTTCCAGGACGGCCCACGAAAACGATGATGGCCAATTATTCCAAAACGGATGTCAATCACACAAGCCGTTTGTTGGACATCGCCTATGTAGAAGACTAGCATCCTTATGAAATGAACAGGCTTTGTTTTTAAATTTGCACAATTTACCGGTACGACATGGGAGAAGATTCTGCAAAAGACAGCAATTGCAAATAGTGTTGGATGGAAGGCCTTTGGATTTCAGGCTATTATGCACCAATTTGTTCTGTAGATCATGTATATCCTCTTCCACAAATGCCGCCAGTACGGTCTTTACATCACGTTGCGCGATTGAACATTTCATCCAGTTATAGTCTGAACTTGCCAGCATATCTTTAAAATCTGTCATTGTTGAATGCTGTAACATAATTTTACCTCATAACTATAAGAAACAAAAGGGCCTGAAAGGCCCAAAGTCGCTCACCTGAGATAAAAAGAAATAACCAGTTTTTGCAGCCCACGATATCAATGGAACAAATGTTCTAATAAAGTTTCATGAAGAATGAACAACAAATGGCCCCTGGCGGCCATGTTTTTCAACAGACCTGAACTTTTTGAACTCGATTACAAAAGTTCACCATAAGCCAAAACAATTTGCTCATAAAGATTGTCACCATAGTTGAAGATGATATTATTAAAACTAATTGGGTTAACTTAATCAAGATATGATAACAACATTTGCACTCAGCAAGTGTCATTCAGATTGAACTAAAATGTGACTTAACGTATTCACAATGTTTCACTATAAACAACTGTAGACATACAAAAAAACTACCATCATTCTGAGAACCTTGTTTATAAACAAACATGAAATATTTTCAGACACACCTTGCAATTATATTTCCAATTAAAAAATCAATAAATCCATTTTAAAACACATATTTTTGATAATGTGGGTTATTGTATTTTAGCAGAAATGTGGACCCTTCAAAGGAGAGTATCTTGAGCATACTAGTATGTTGATGAATAAAGAGTTCTCTCAAATTCCTGAGTAAGAGTTACTGCCCATTCTATAAATAGAAAGTTCTGAGATCACTTCCTTTCTGGCATTGGATTCCAAGGCTTAAACCTACAGAAAAAAATCGAAATTAAAACATCTACATTAATCTGCAGAGATATTTCGTAGTTATATAACAAAAGCATCACAAAATGTCTGGAATAGGTAAACGAGCAGAAAGGAAGAGGAAAGCTCAGACAAAACTGCCAGATAATCAGGAAACTAGAGTGTTCACAAGCTTTTTTACTATATAAATATAAGGGGAAAAGATCAACCGCCCCCCTGGCGGCCATGTTTTTTTACCGACCCAAACCATTTTCAAACTCAACTAGGAATCAAATGTTCTGACCAAATTTCATGAAGATTGGGCAAAAAATGTGTCTTCTAGACTGTTCACATGTTTTCACTATATACATATAGAGAAAACTGTCCCACCCCCTGGCGACCATGTTTTTCCACCCATAATGACCATTTTCGAACTCGTCCGAGATATCTAATAAATCGATGTTTAGAAAAAAAAATGATGATTAGGCTAAAAATGTGACTTCTAGAGTGTTCACAAGCTTTATTTACTATATAAATATAAGGAAAATGACCCCCCCCCCCTCACTGGGGGTCATGTTTTTTTACCGATCCGAACCGTTTTCGAATTAAACCGTTATATCCAGAAATCGCATGTTCTGACCGAATTTCATGAAGATTGGACCAAAAATGTGATTTCTAAAGTGTTCACATGTTTTCACTATATACATATAGAGAAAACTGCCCCGCCACCTGTCGGCCATGTTTTTTCACCGATCTGGACCATTTTCGAACTCATCCGAGATATCAATAAAAACCAAGGTTCATGATAATTGGGCACAAAATGTGACTTCTAGAGTGTTCACAAGGTTTCTCTATAGCCATATAAGGAATACAACCCCGCCCCCTGGCGGCCATGTTTTTAAACGGACCGAAACCATTTTTGAATTTTACCAACATATCATTTAGACAAATATTTTGACTAAGTTACATGAAGATTATGTATCAAATGTGACTTCTACAGTGTTCACAATGTTGTTTTTTTACCTAGTGACCTAGTTTTTGACCCAGCATGACCCAGTTTCGAACTCAGTCGAGGTATCAATGGGAAAAATCTTCTGACCAAGTTTCATGAAGATCGGACAATAAATGTGTCCTCTAGAGTGTTCACATGGCAAAATGTTGACGCCGCACGACGCATGACGGACGACGGACAACAGACGATCACAAAAGCTCACCATGAGCACGTTGTGCCTAGGTGAGCTAAAATAGATGAATGTAAGATGCAATTAAATAATATATGAATAATGAAACTCCAGAATCAGTAACAATAGAAAATTTAATTGCAAGTATCAGCTACACGATAAAAGACAGCGTTTAAACCAAAATACTGAATATAGACATGATTAAAGCTAATAATAAGGTTTCAAAATACGAAAATACACATCGAATAAAAAGTAACAAACACACAAACTGCAGTCGCATTAAATTTTAAACACTTTTCTTTTGTATTTATAAAAAATACATTATATATGCATTTATCATAAATCAATTTTAAACAAAAAATGTTTAAATCCGAAATAACATTCTTTCATTAGAGTTGATTGACTAAAACATAATCATAATTGTACGATATAATGCATAACTCATAAAATATGGCGGTTTGAGTTATCCGAATAACATAGAACTAGTTTGCGCGTGTTATTTTCTTTTTTGTTGAAAATCAATCTTTTGTTATGATTCATAAAATCTATTGTTGGGTCAGGGTTTGTATAGGTCCCTGGTTGGGTATGTGTAAAACAATCTCACACGAATGTGATATAAAATTATAACGTCTTAAATATTGTGTATCTCAATATGTGCATTTGGCGTATCGTGTATGCTAATAATATCATTTTAATGTGTAATATAATACGTTTCTACAAAATTCCTTACTGAAGATCTTTGTACGTTTGGCAAAGGCGGCGAGGTTAAATAAGAGCATTTTCTATGAGAGAGAATAATACCATACACAATACCATGCTAGCCCCAAACCTACATAGTACAATTGTAAAAATACAAAATGTGCTTTTCAAGCAAAATTGTTAAAGCGAGATTATACGATTTTTGTATATGTGTTAAATTGTAATATATTGATAAAATATGTTACAATAACACACAATAGGCAAGAAAAATTATACATTGAAGATGAATTTCATAAAAAGCAGCAAAGACAAATTAGCGCCCGAGCCGATTGTGAAGAAAATATGTCGTACCTGTTTTCGTGCAATAACCGAAGCATTCGTCTTTTTATTAGGATCAGAGTTAGTGTTCGTGTTTCGTATGAATACATATCGTTGCAGGAATTTAAAATGAACCGTTAAACTAAATTTAGATTCACATCGTTCATGCATGATATACATGCTGGCGAATTCGACTGTACAGACATTTTCGATTTCAGAATTAAATATCTTGCTTATTTCGCATTTTTCGACACATGGTCTTCTTAACCTTTATTTTAATTTATATTGATATATATATATACAATAAATTTTTTACACATTTTATATGAATTCATAAATATTAGACAAAATCGTATAATCTCGCTTTAATAAGCATTGTCTGTATTTACTATTAAATGCAAACTTACGATTTGAGCGACTACGAGTTTGTCAATCTGAACGCATCGGACAGTGGGCTACACCACACCGTCTCTCTGATGTACGAAGGCGGCCGTCATATTGGATTTGGAACTACTTTTGAAAACAAGATGGCGGCCCCACGGTTTCAAACCTGACGTAAGGAAGAAACAGTAAAACGTGTTGTTTGTAGCTCGTCTGTTTCAAGATTACATTCTTTAAATAATATTAAATGTAAATCTGTGAATTCCCACAATATAATTACACTTGTTTAAATGGAAAGTTTCCAGTATTGACATTGAGTACTTCATGTAAGCAATATAAATTGCCGCAATAACGCCAATAGAGTCTTTTGATGATTTCTGCTTTGGCAGACTATTGGCTCAGATTTATTCTGAACGCGAATAATTTCAGCTATCCTATAAATATGAGGTCGATGCATGTATACATCGGTAGATTACGTCTAATTATTTGGACTATGGCATTAAGTTAATTTTAAATTTTCACGTTTTGGTAAATTGAGAAAATTTAAAAACAATGTTTCAGATTCGCATATTTTGGTTTTAGTTATGATATTTGCAAGGAAACAGTAATACTGAACATTTACCATGCTCTAAAATAGCCATTATATGCATCTTTTGACGATTTAAAAGCCTGAAAATTATAAAGCGTTGCAACGCAAAGCGATTGAATAATTTGGAGAAACCTGTTGTTGTCCTTATATTTTGTGAAGCTATGAAGATTGCTTATATATAGTATAAAATACACCCTTCATTCAATAAGCACGGATGTTTGAGTAGTCTAAATGGTAGACCTTAAATCCAGGACTCTAGGGGTCAGTGGTTCTAGCCCTGATGAGGGCTACTTTTTTTCCTTATTTTAATTCTATTCTTGATTTTTAATTGGCACTTGCTGAAGAACTTTTTATTTCAAGAATACCAAGATGGTGAGCATAATTAATTGTAGATTTCACCAAGCGCTTATTATATCTAGTTCTGCGGGTTTTCAATGTTCATAGCATCAATAGGCCAGTTCATTGTTATTGTTTTGATTCCCGATTTTCGCGCATGCGCAATGCACTGGTAGTCAAAAAGCATTGCTTACAGCTAACGCAAAGCATATGGATAACGAGACTTGTTTAGTCAATACATCGAAAAGAAACTTAAAAAACAACACCTAAATAATATTTAAAAAATATAATGTTCAGTGCCAAAAGAATGCATTAACACATTTATTTGCATTTTAAAAGAACGCGTCATTAGCATAAAAGTAATTAAGATTGTCTGAAGACTGAACGACAGACAATTCGACGCAACAAAGAGCTCTATGCATTAGCCGTATAATTATTTGCAGAAAAGCTTCAATAAAAATAATGTTACATCGAATTATAAAATTATAATTATCAATTGCATGCGTAAACTAGAATAATAAAAAATTAGTGATAGCTAGAATGTGTCAGTGTTTCATTGAAAATAAACGTACTACAAAGCCCTATTAAAAGCGAAGTTCATGAAGGTATTTACATGTAATTTTAATTTGGATGGGTGTTGTTCAGAGAATGACTTGAGGAATATTAACATTTAACTGAAAAACACAACCTCACATGATGCAAATTGAACTGTGTATTCATGTATTTTGTAAACTCGTTACTAGTGATCGAGTATGAGTGACAACTATCTAACATTTAACACACACGAACAAACACACACACACACACAACATAATATATAAATATATAATATAATATATACACATTGTTTCATTATTATTTACCCCCCTTGATGTCAAACGTTATTTCTTGTTTTTATGATGTATTTCGTGCATTGCCGTAACATTACATCTTCATACTGAATGACGTATTTATAATTAACCGATGCCCGCTAAATACGTTAAATATTTTTTATTTACATTTTATAATTCATAAATACCTTATTTTTTTATAAATAAAACGGGCCTTTTTCTTTACCGTGTTCAATTTCTGATAATCTATAGACTTCAAATTTGTACAATTATTATGTAACATATCTAATTTAAGCAACTGTTAAGTATGTCGGTGGTAAATTTATTCAACCAAATGCCTAGTTACTTAATACTACCAGAATGAAGCCATGGTGGCATCATCAATTGCGTTTAATGACCAGACTGTCATCTGCCACCTAGTGTGATTTATGACACCATGTTGTTAGTTAGGTCTGGACAATATCTGATCAAAACGAGATAATCGGATTAGGCAGAACAAAGGGGCAATAAAACACCGGTATACAAAGGCTTAAACGATTTTAAGATTGATGCAAACAATCAAATGAAAACTATTGCATTTAATTTAATTAAATGTTTATTTAATGTGTCAACATGTTAGTTTTCCCGGACCAGGGTAAAGGTACCTGCCCAGACATTATGGTTAATTTGTAAATGTTTTTTATTTGGATTTGATCTATTTATTCATTGTGTTCAATCTTATTTGTTTCAGTAACGTAGAACAACTTGTTGGCATGTTGAAAAATAAAATCTAAATATAATCGTTTAAATTTAACCGATCTCGCTCTATTTCTCCCCATTGATTGTATTTTTCTTTTGACTACCAATATAGCCCGGATGTAAACACGCAGGTGCGCGTGACGTCACGCGTGAACTGGTCTATAGCTTTTGCTGCCATTTTGTTTATCGGATGCATTTTAGTTCAAACACCCATATGCCAAACGATTGACTGCCCACAATGTTTACCTAATTTTTGATTATGGACATTTTATGAGAAAATTATCGCCTTATATAATTGTGTTGTTACCAGTGCAGCAAGCGCCCCTTGTTTTCAACAACGATATGTTAAGTCATTGAAACTTTTAAAGTGTTTTCTGTTGAGTTCAGTAACAATTTTTAGCTAGATTGAACTTTACCGGTACGCAGTTGTTTACCACTTTCGACAAAGCAAGGGTTTGGGGGCGGTAGCCCCCGATACTAAGGAAATATATATGATAAAACAATTATAAGGTGTTGTGTTAGTTGGTATGTGTTAGGTGTTAAGGGTTAGGATTAGGGTACACTGTTTGATGTTAAGTGTTGCGTACCGGTAAAGTTCAATCGTCCCCAATGTTTATATGTGAATATCTGTAACATTATATATATATTGTTAAGTGTGTTTTTTATTAAGCTAAACTTTTCAGCACATTATACTTTCTTGAAGAAATTTTGATGAAATAATCCCAGAACTTTCCAAGCATATGTTCTGTATACATCTTTTTTTCTTTATCTGTTTCTTTTACACTGAAAATACTAGTTGGAAACTGTGTAGAGCTACGATTGTCCCAATTTTGTTACTATTTTTGTACATGATCTGATGAACATGACCATTCCAAAACTCTATTTTACTGTCTGTTCATGTCAATCTTCTATCTAGTCAATTAATATTTCTGTGTTTTTTGTTTAAACTATTTGGGATTATTTTGATGCATGTTACATCAATTAAAAAGTGTTATTTCTTACTGTACAAGTAATCAAATGTTTTATCTTGTAAAATGTTGCAACTCGGCCCTGTTTGTATATAAAGTTCATTGAACATTATGTAGATCTTAATAGTTAGTGCAGCCAAAAATGTCATATTTAGTTATTCTCATTATTTGCTACTTAATTGCTAGCATAAGAAACATACCATTGTAGTTATTTGAATATTTGTTTCGATTTAGTTGTTGCAGTTTCTTACCGCCTCACTGTCACAAGTACCAACACATGTACTCACAGATGTAAATAAGCAAACACATTTTCAACAAGTTGTTGGGTTATGTGTCCAGATTTTTATAGGGATCAATAATCTATTGAAATAAAAAAAAACATTTAATTGTTTCTATAACAAAAAAGTGGTTTTAAATAATCTTTTTTTGATTTCAGGTTCAGTGCTTGTGGAAAAACATGAGTTCCTGATCCAGAGTAGCTTTAAAGGCGAGCCCTTATGATACATGTCATTATCAATGTGACAGTTGCCTTAAAAAATTGATGGAGAATAAATTGTTTTTAAAAAGCTTTAAACGTTTATTTACACATTTTGTGTCAAGACTTAATTAAACAATTAATATAGTTGACAGAAATAATTGTAACCAATATTATTGCTGTTAATTGGAACATCCTTATAGTGTAAGCAAACACACCTTTCTATATGGAGAGGAAATCCAGGTTCAAATCCTGGTGGGGATTCCATATTAGCAGCAACTTAGATTATGTTCATATTGATTATACAAACAATACTTTTTGTTGTCAAAGTGTGTTGTATTTAATATGCAAATAAAATTTTCATTGTTTTTTTTTATAATTTTCTCTATCTCACACAAACTTACGCAGTAATTTTGTTTTGTTTTACTTCATGTTATGTATCACTCGTATTAGGGCACCATTATTAGGTTCACAAGATATCAGATGTCAAAAAAAAAAGCCCATAATTACGTCCTGGCAATTAATCATAATTATAAAACTTTTACTTTAAAAAGAAAAGGGTTCTTCTTTGTTTCTACTACAGAATCAAATAAAAACGTTATTTTTCGTACGATATTACAAAATCAGGATATACGCCGAATATCTTTTTAGCTCCACTGGCCAAAGACCAGCAGGGCTTATGTCATGGTCCTGTGTTCGCTGTGTGAGCGTGCATCTGTCTGCGCGTTAACTTTTCCTTTAAACATCTTTTATCTTTAACATGAAGTACAAAAAACAAGTACCAAATTTTAATTGTGTTTGTCCATAGTCTTAAACTAAAAATCCAGATTGAGAAAGAAATAGCCCTCAGTAATGACACATTACAAATCTTTGAAAAAAAATGGAATCTGATAAAATTCTCATAATGTTTGTCCACTTATATACATTTTGCTCTAATGTTAGTTTATCTTTCTAAAATATTTGCGTATATTTTTTTTCAATCTTATAAGATCATTGTGAAAATACAACAAAAAACAAATGCATTATGCTTTCTTCCCACTTTATACAACTCATCATTTTTCATAACTGTTCTTCTGCTGTTCTTTTCTTTTGTCTTTAAAAAAAAACAACACCTATCACAAACAACCAAAGAAAAAACATATTAACCCAGTTTTTTTTTTGTTTTTTTTTTTCTTAATCTTAAGGAAACCAAAAAAAGTATATATATTAGCATATCTTGTATAACATGTCTGAACTTTATTGCTTTGTACAATCACTTTGTTGTATGATCATATACATGTATACATTGGATGAACTATATTGAATAAAAAAAAATGTAAAAAAAATGTAAAAAAAAATAAAAAATATATAAAACTTTTACTTTGAAAAGAAAAGGGTTCTTCTTTGTTTCTACTACAGAATCAAATAAAATTGTTATTTTTCGTACTATATTACAAAATCAGGATATACACCGAATATCTTTTAGGCTCCACTGGTCAAAGACAAGCGGGGCTTATGTCATAGTCCTGTGTTCGTCGCGCGTGCGTCCGTCCGCGCGTTAACTTTTCCTATAAACATCTCCTAAACTACAGGTCCAATTCTGATGAAATTTCTCAGGAATGTTCCTGGGGTGAACCTCTTTCAAATTTGTTCAAATTATGCCCCTGGGGTCAAATTTGACCCTGCCCTAGGGGTCACAAAATTGAAAATTTGCTTATATAAGGCCTATTTTGTGAAAACTTTCAAAATCTTATTGTCCATAACTATTGAGCCTAGGGCTATCAAATTTTGTATGTAGAGACATCTAATAGTCCTCTACCAAATTTGTTCAAATTATGCCCCTGGGGTCAAATTTGACTCTGCCCCGGGGGTCACAAAATTGAACATATGCTTATATAAGGCCTATTTTGTGAAAACTTCAAAAAATCTTGTCCATAACCATTGGGCTTAGGGCTACCAAATTTGGTATGTAGTGACATCTAAAATAAACCTCTACCAAATTTGTTCAAATAATGCCTCTGGGGTCAACTTGGACCCTGCCCCGAGGGGTCACAAAATTGAATTAACGCTTATAAAGCATCTATTTTGTGATATCTTTAAAAATCTTCTTGTCGAAAACGATTCGACTATGGCTACCAAATTTGGTATGCAGTAGCATCTAACAGTCCTCTACCGAGTTTGTTCAAATAATGCCCTTTGGGTCAAATTTGACCCTTACCACCGGGTCACAAAAATGAACATTATATATGCTTATATCTTGCTTATTTTGTGAAAACTTTTAAAATATTCTTGTCCTTGACTCTAGGACCTAGGGCTACCACATTTTGTATGTAGTGAGATATAGTAGTCCTCTACAAAGTCTGCTCAAATTATGCCCCTGGGGTTACATGTGACCCAGCCCAGGGGGGTCACAGAAGTGTACATGTGCTTAAATAGGGCCTATATTTAAGTATTTGCACATGCCGAGAATACTTGTTTCAGCCTTTTTTTCAGCAGTGGAGCGATACAGGGCCATCATGGCCCTCTTGTTTAATAATTAAGACTATAAATGGTTTTAAGTTTGTGTTTGACGTCCTTGCTTCTGAAAAGCAGAACGGTTTAGGCATAAATGACTACCCTTTTTTGTTAGAATCAACATTGATGCATTATTACTTAAGCAAAGTTGAACTCTTTAAAAACTCGATGACTGGGGGACTGAATTTTTTATGTTTGTTGCTTACAATTTACTGAATATATAAATGATTATGGCGAACAAATGCCATCTCTCTTTACAGGGAGATGGTGTTTTTTCATAAATATCCAGGTTATTTTGTATAAATAAGACCACATAACATATTTATATAGTATAAAATGAATTCTGAGCTATACATCTATGATGATGCCATTATGTGTTTCGCTGTAAAAAAATACAGAGAAAATAGACTACAGCTGCATGTCACAAGAGTTGTAAAAGGGCATTTTGACAGTATTGCCCCGGACTTTTGCCCATTTTGAAGGATAATCTTATAAAAAACTGATTTTGGTTTAGGGTGCATAGGGGATGGAGGAGCTTTTATTGGTGCCTTTTAAAAAAGTTGTTTCATATTGTGAAAAATTGAGTTTTAAAATGTATACACGATGCCTTAAATAAGTCAAATTCCAACAATGTCTTTGGTTTTTCAATTAAAAACAAGAGATGTGTTTGTCAGAAACACAATACCCCTTATTGCGCCGCTTTATAGCCATATATTTGACCTTTAAGGATGACCTTGACCTTTCACCACTCAAAATGTGCAGTTATTTGAGATGCACATGCATGCCAAATATCAAGTTGCTATCTTCAATATTGCAAAAGTTAGGGCAATGTTAAAATTTTCAGACGGACAGACTGACGGACAGTTCAAAAACTATATGCCACCCTACCGGGGGCATAAAAAACTGTATTCTTAATTTGTTTATAGGTGTTAATGGTGTCTCCACAGTATTGGAATAACCAATTTACACTTAAGGCTAAAACAGGGCTGATTCATTATATTCACCACGAGGTTCATTAAAATGCTTACTGGGTCAAACATGCGGCATTGGGATACGCGTCGGCCTCTGCCGCGCCACTTCTAGTTACAATTGCTGCCTGCACAGCTGACCATATTTAGTGTTTTGGTTGCCCAGCTAAAGAGTATCTGCCTGGCCAGAATAACAGCATCTGGAATTAAGTTGCCTAGGCTAAAATATAAAAAATATCTGCCAGAAGTACTGTTTGGTTGCCATCATCAAATGCACAGAAAGAATTGTTTTTCAAATTCAATCAAGCTCTCCACTTATTCCATCCTGCGAAACCCTTAAGGTGTCTCAATACTGGTAATAGTAAACCCCACTGAGAGCCATATGGCCTTTGTCTGTATACAGTTTGTGACTGCCTGGCTTGTCACTATAATGTTGTTATTTTTTTTTGGGGGGGGGGATCTAAGTGGATTTTACTATTTCTTATATTACACTGAAGAGTTTTCCCCGTACCACTGTACAGTGTTGTACGATTGTTTATGGTATAGAACCTAAACATATGGATTAAATCTCAAAGTTTGTCGCCCTGCAGAACATCCGCAATGTTGTACCGATAATTAATGCAATTTAAGAAATACTGGTTCTTTAAGTTTGAATAATTGTGTTGTTTACACTTCAAGAAACAACTAATTTGCTTTCTAAACATTTAATTAACATTTGAATATTTTGTAATGACAACTAATGTTTAACAATAACAGAAACAAATATTCTATTATATTACTCCTCAGAGATATTGGTCCTTCTATAAATCTACATTATCACTTAATTTTGTGCAAATTTAATGGTGTGTAACCCGAACTATATTTTCGGTGTAATATCTTCCGCCTAGAGGCGTTAGACATATCCTTCCACCAAATACACCCGAGAGACGATCGCCGTGGCGGAATTGTCCGAGGAGTCCCGATTGCGAGTTTGTAAAAAGTGTTCCGTTAATCGCAAATAAAACTAGTAAGTAATTTTGTTAATATCATTATTCATATGAACAAAAAATAATAATCGGTAATAAAGCAACGTACACATGTTTCATACGTAAAAGAAAACTTGTGAATTCCCACAATGTTGTGTAACTAATTTAAAAATTCAAAGCTAAAATTAGAACAAAATATATTTTACATTAACTCTTTAAAATAATAGTTTCTAATTAAAGGTACACCAGTATGATATGCATTTAGCTTTATCAATACCTATCAATAGTCCATCGTAGAAAACAGTTACAGTGCAATGTTTTAAAGCAAATTATGAAGTTGTATGGTGCAATGGTTACAGGGGGTATTAAACTGATAATATGGGCATCTAACAGTATATGCTTTGTTTATATGTGTCTATCGTAACCGTTGTTTATTTTGGGTGTTTTCACTTCATATACACTTATATTTGTTAATGCAGCATCAATATACCTATGCAATATCTCGGAAAGAGACAAATAATTCGTTTTGACAATTGACGACAGAAATGATTCGATGTACGATGTGAATCTAAATTTAGTTTTAGTGCAGATTCGTTCATACGACACAATTACACTATTTTTTTACGGGGTGAGTCATGTAAAATATCGAATATAATAAATATTTTTATAAACAACTTGTAGCAAGATGAGTTGCAGATAATTGGTCAGTTACCACATTTTAACTAACTATTTTGACCTGTAAATTCTTTTCAGCTCAATTCAACAGTGAAAAATGCCCATAATATCACTTTAATTTATTGCTTGCAAACAATAAAATAATATATTACATATGAAATTTATTTACTATTCATATACACTAAACAAATCGTTCTTATAACAAAGATAAATTTAATACAAACAGAAAATAACGAGAACACGAATGGAAATTATAACATCAATGATTAGTCTGTGTAAATCTGCCACGTAATCCAAACGTTAGAAAAGGACTTGTACTCCTGCATTGTGCAGGTAAACAACTCGCAGCGGTTTGCTCCCGTCACAGATAAAATGACATCGCAACAACGTGTATACTGTATTTTGCCGTCGCATACTATATTTGGCCGTCGCTGATTATGAATGTCTGTGCGCGTTTATAAATTATTTTGCACAAACGAAATAATACACAACACAAGTAGTCAAGTTCAACAAGTGTCACCTTCTTAAAGGCCTAGACACAACTACGAGTTTTGAGATCAAATTTGATATTAAACAATTAGTTTGGACATAAGATCTGTCATTCATCATGTAATTAAAGATTGCTTATCGCATATGACAGGCGCAAAGATATTGCACTTCATGCGAAAAAAAATTCGTCTCCCTTCATCAAAGGTAAGGGTAACACGTAGAGCTCGAGGGTCGACTTTAGCCATAAGCAGCTAAAATAGTCCAGTCTCAGGAATACTTACTTAATATATATGCAATTAATCATCAGACGACGTGTCGCCTGTTACACTCGTCTCCCTATCTCAAAGGTCAATGTCACACAAATATAAGACCTTAAAATAAATTATGTACCACTAATAACAAATATGAGGTTAAGACGTTTCGCATGTGCAACTCATCTTCCATCTCAAAGAACAGACTTCCACTTGGAGATAAAAGGTCGAATATGACTTTTAACATGCTCATTCAGGATGGAACTTTTTAATTGTTCATTCATCATTCAAGTGTAAGACAAATTATACCATATGTGAGACTGAGGAGACTGAGTGCCGCGTGTATCACCGGAATTATTGACTTAAAAGTCAACTTAAAACTTAGAGGTAAAAGTCAAATTTGGCCATAAATATCTTTTTTAACATAAGCGGAGTATAGAGTCAAAAGTTAGATGGGCATCGGTTCCCTATGGAAACATCTTATTTGATGTCTATTCTATTGTTTAGTTCAAGTTTGATACTCATTGGTTTCATACAAGTTTTATAATTGATTATTGGAAGGTGTTATGCATTGAGCTTGTTTTCCTAGATGTGTTCGTCGCATTGACCGAGTTGACTTGTGGATGGCATTGTCAGCTGTTAGCTTGCATTCCTAGATGTGTTCGTCGCATTGACCGAGTTGACTTGTGGATGGCACTGTCAGCTGTGAGCTTGTTTTCCTAGATGTGTTCGTCGCATTTACCGAATTGACTTGTGGATGGCATTGTCAGCTGTGAGCTTGTTTTCCTAGATGTGTTCGTCGCATTGGCCGAGTTGACTTGTGGCTGGCATTGCCAGCTGTAAGCTTGTTTTCCTAGATGTGTTCGTCGCATTGACCGAGTTGACTTGTGGATGGAACTGTCAGCTGTGAGCTTGTTTTCATAGATGTGTTCGTCGCATTGACCGAGTTGACTTGTGGATGGCATTGTCAGCTGTGAGCTTGTTTTCCTAGATGAGTTCGTCGCATTGACCGAGTTGACTTGTGGGTGGCATTGTCAGCCGTGAGCTTGTTTTCCTAGATGTGTTCGTCGCATTGACCGAGTTGACTTGTGGATGGAACTGTCAGCTGTGAGCTTGTTTTCATAGATGTGTTCGTCGCATTGACCGAGTTGACTTGTGGATGGCATTGTCAGCTGTGAGCTTGTTTTCCTAGATGAGTTCGTCGCATTGACCGAGTTGACTTGTGGGTGGCATTGTCAGCCGTGAGCTTGTTTTCCTAGATGTGTTCGTCGCATTGACCGAGTTGACTTGTGGATGGCATTGTCAGCTGTGAGCTTGTTTTCCTAGATGTGTTCGTCGCATTGACCGAGTTGACTTGTGGGTGACATTGTCAGCTGTAAGCTTGTTTTCCTAGATGTGTTCGTCGCATTGACCGAGTTGACTTGTGGATGGCACTGTCAGCTGTGAGCTTGTTTTCTTAGATGTGTTCGTCGCATTGACCGAGTTGACTTGTGGGTGACATTGTCAGCTGTGAGCTTGTTTTTCTAGATGTGTTCGTCGCATTGACCGAGTTGCCTTGTGGATGGCATTGTCAGCCGTGAGCTTGTTTTCATATATTTACTTGTTTTGTTTAATCTAATTTATTCCGTGGTAAGTATATTGAACATTTTTATGGTGATAGTAGTGATATAGCAGCGGATTCTCTTAATTGATGGCCGCCAATTTTAGCTCAGAAGATCAAAGCATGTGTATGCAAGTACTTCAGTATAAGAACTCAACGAAACAAAAATATATTATATTTTTATATATATAGTATAACATATTATTCACATATCATTACAATTTCTCTTTTGGCAATCAAAGATAACGTATCGTCACCCTCGTTCTCTATTTACTATTTTAAGGTAGACTCATGCATAACTCGATATTCGGAATGTGCAAAAGGTTATCCGCATCATAAATCGCTATTCATTTTCATTATCATCGTCTTCTTACTCATCAAAATCATCATCAACACCATCATCATCACTATCATCACTATCATCATCATCTTCTTCTTCACAACAACAACCATCATCATCATTATCATTATTGTCAACCGTTTTTGGCATTATTTTATCAAAAATAATTAATTCAATGTTCCTGCTGCAATCTTTTTCAAAATGAGAATGTTTCCCGAAAGTCGTACCCCTTAATCGGCCTCTTTTTTGTGAACAATACTTTTGAACTCTTTAGCGTAGTTTATTACATTAAGCAAAATACACTGTTTACAAAAACATTTTATAAATGTGTTGTTTTTTTTAAATGCACATGTATTATTTAAATATAGTATTCATTTGGTGTGACCCATGAGTAACACAATGAATTTTATTAGGCTATTAAAACATTAAAATCAACATACCAAACGTTTTTATGTTCTTCAATTACATGTCTCATTTTTAATTAACTAAGGGGCAAGTGAATTGACCTTTACTTCTAATTGAACAAACTCTAGCGATAAAAAGCAGGCAATAATAACACATCTAAAACAATAAGTAATGTCACATATTGGCATGGTCAATCAATGCAAATTTATGTATAGGTTGAAACAAACCAAATAACGATAGCAATATTGGGTGCATGAAGGGAATCTAATATTCGAATGTAAGTAGAAAACGAACTTGAAATTTACATTTTGTTACGCAATATTATATTCATCTTATATGTTATCAGGAGTCTATGCGATAACTGCGCTGATAGTGATCTTCCATTATTCAATTAATATGAATTGTGTCAAGCATATAAGAATCAAAAAGATTATCGCATTATTTTTCTTAATTGGCTAAAAAAACAATGTGTTTTTCCGATAAATTTTGTTAATGACTCATAACAGGATTTTGCAAAAGAACATAGAATATAATCGTTAATTTCAAAATGATCCACATGAAAAACTTTAAATCCCTAACAGTAAATACTGAACAAAAGCAAATAATAATCACGTAAAAGGCCTTTTTTCAATCAATATTTATATATTAAAAACATAATTATGGATTATATTCTTTCAAAGAGCACAACTGACAAGGAAAATGTTTAATTTTCGGTTCTTTAATGGATAATCATCAATCGATATAAAAAAGCATTTGTCACGCTATTTAACAAGATGTTCACTTATAATGCGTCCAAGAAAACCATTTCTTTTGTTAGTAAATATTTGTTTCACAATTATTTTCGTTGTTTGCCGTTACGTTTGAGTTTTAACAACTTGTGTTGTAGTGCCTTTACTGCTTCCGCAGTATGTTCAATTTGTCGAAGCTCCATTTCATGTTGAATTATGTATGGTGAACGTTGAATCGGCCGAGCAGGTCGATAAAAATATATATATTTATACAAAGCGACAGCAAAACACACAATCACACACCATAAAATAATATTTTTACTAAATGCAAAAATAAGTGAGCCAATTAAGAAAATATATAAAACAAAACGTATGCTTATTTCTCCTGAATTGAAGGTAGCTGATTCAGCTAGGCAAGCTTGAAAAAAGATTGTTTCAGAGTTGTAGAGTTTTTCTATAAGATTTTTCTCTATTTCAGCTTTCACACATGTGCATGTACTTTGCAGATTATCCGCTAAATTGTTCAAATTCGACAGTGTTATTTCTGTTTCTGCATCGAGACTGTTGGGCTTTTTTAAAACTTCAAGGGCCTGGTTTGCGCTCTGAACGGAATCTTCCAATGCTGTTGTTATATCCGTTGTAGAAACTCTCAGAGCGTTAGCTTTTAACTGTAATTATTGACAGAATCATAATTAAATACAATTATAAAAACACTATTAAATACAAAACGAAAACGCTAAATAGCGAATCTGCAATACCGGTATTATATATGATGATAAAATATTGATGTGAGGTAATCCAGTCGTATATATATATACTTTATGAATATGTGGGGTTTAATCCTTATATATCAGAACAACGCCTGCTATAAATCAGTTATGCCTTATCCCACATTGCCATAAACAACTTCAATTCCTGTAAAAACGCGTACATATTACGGAGTATAAGAACTCAGAATAGTGCGCTTGTACTGTTTGTCGGTTATTAATCTTGTATGAATGTAACCCTTGTTTGGTGAAATTTACAAAAAAAGGTTTACATGTTTAATAATCGCATAAAATCTGGTGTAACATATTGCCTGGTACTAGCTGTTACATATACATTAATTGAATAACTATACCTTGATCAGTTTCTCTCTGCATTCAACAGAACGCTGGTTGCTACGGAAAAACCTCGAGTCATTAAGAAGATCAACAAGGGTATCAATAATGCTGTCTCGTACAGCATCCGATAGCTCCAGGTTTGGTGCGTACCTAACATCACGACTTTTATCTCTCGCCTTAAGATGTGAGAAAGCAAAAAGCATGTAAAAACTTTGGCAAAACAAATGGAATTGTTAATTGTATAGCAATTTAAAGTACAGTTGTAGTCCCAATGTAATTACAAGTTCTAAACATTATTGGCTAAATCAAAACATACCTTGGTACAGACATTCATAGGATTATTCAGGTCTTCGCTGAATCTTCTTTGACAGTAAATGCAATTAATAATAACACTTAGTACGCCATTAAAGTCCGTTTCCTCTGCACTTTTTGCATTTAAATAACCGTCGGGCGGCATGTAGCATTTAGCAATTGTCCACGAATCTGTACACCATTTAGACGCGTCGGTATTTTTCCAGGACGGCCCACGAAAACGATGATGGTCAATTATTCCAAAACAAATGAAATCACACAGGCCGTTTGTTGGACATCGCCTTGGTTGAAGACTAGCATCCTTATGAAATGAACAGGATTTGTTTTTAAATTTGCACATTTTACCGGTACGACATGGGAGAAGATTCTGTAGAAGACAGCGATTGCATATTGTTTTGGATGGAAGGCCTTTGGATGTCTGGACATTATGCAGCAATTGTTTCTGTAGATCCTTAATGTCCTCTTCCACAAATTCCGCCAGTACGGCCTTTACATCACGTTGCGCGAAGGAACATTTCATCCAGTTATAGTCTGAACTTGACAGCATATCTTTAAAATCTGTCATTGCTGAATGCTGTAAATTAGTTTTACTTCATACCTGTAAAACGAAACAGGTTAATGTTAGATGCAATTAAATAATATATGAATTTTGAAACTTCAGAATCAGTATATGACAGAAAATGTAATTGCAAATATCAGCTTAATTTTTATGTCCCCCACTATAGTAGTGGGGGACATATTGTTTTTGCCTGTCTGTTGGTCTGTTGGTTTGCGCCAACTTTAACATTTGCAATAACTTTTGCAATATTGAAGATAGCAACTTGATATTTGGCATGCATATGTATCTCATGGAGCTGCACATTTTGAGTGGTTAAAGGTCAAGGTCAATGTCATCCTTCAAGGTCAAATGTCAAATATATGTATCAAAATCGCTCATTTAATGTACACTTTTGCAATATTTCAATATTCAAGATAGCAACTTGATATTTGGAGTGCATGTGTATCTCATGGAGCTGCACACTTTGAGTGGTAAAAGGTCAAGGTCAAGGTCATCCTTCAATGTCAGAGGTCAAATATATGTGGCCAAAATCGCTCATTTTATGAGTACTTTTGCAATATTGAAGATAGCAACTTGATATTTGGCATGCATGTGTATCTCATGGAGCTGCACATTTTGAGTGGTGAAAGGTCAAGGTCAAGGTCAAATATACGGGTCAAAATTGCTCATGCAATGTCACTTCTGCAATATTGAAGCTAGCAATTTTATATTTGACATGCATGTGTATCTCATGGAGCTGCACATTTTGAGTGGTGAAGGGTCAAGGTCAAGGTCATCCTTCAAGGTCAAATGTAATATACGGGGACATAGTGTTCCACAAACACATCTTGTTTTTATTTTGTAATACATGATAAAAGACAGCGTTTAAAGCGAAAATCTGAATAAAGACATTAAGTCACTACCTCGGAACGGCCAATATAAAACAACATGCCATGGTTAATGACGTTATAAACTTTCAAATTACAAAAATACAAAACAAATACAAAACGAATACAAAGAAACAAACACACAAATTGCAATCGCATTAAAATTTTATATCTTTTCTTCTGTATTTAGAAAAAAATACATAATACATGCATTTATAATTATTTTTAGACAAACAAAATGTTTAAATCCAAAAAAACATTCTTTCATTAGAGTTGATTGAATAAAACATGCACATGAGTGTACGAAATAATGCATACTTCATAATATATGTCGGTATGAGTTATCAGAATAACATAGAACAAGTTTTTGCGTGATATTTTCTTTTTTGTGGAAAATCAATCTATTGTTATCATTCATAAAATCGACTGGTGGGTATGTGATTAACAATCTCAAACGTATATAATATGAAATTATAACGTCTTAAATATTGTTTTCTCAATCTGAGCATTTGGCGTATCGTGTATGCTAATAATAGCATTTTTAATGTGCAATATAGACTTATACTTTCTACAAAATTCATTACTGAAGATCCTTGTTCGTTTGGCAAAGGCGGAGAGGTTACAGAAGAGCATTTTCTCTGAGAGAGTCCCCAAAGTCTACACAATACCATTCTACCCCCAAACCTACACAGTACCATTCTAATATCACAATTTATGTGTTTTTAAGCAAACTTGTTTATAAGCAGTGTCTGTATTTACTATTTAATGCAACTTACGATTTGAGCGACTACCAGTTTGTAAGGTGTGTTCGGTTAATCGCAAATAAAACTAGTAAGTTATGATGTTAATACCATTATTCATATGAACACAAAAATTACTCGCTAACAAAGCAACGTACACATGGTTCATAAATAAAAATAAACTTGGGAATTCCCACAATGTTGTGTAACTATTTTAAGAAACCGAGGCTAAAATTAGAACAAAAAAAATTATGTTATATTTACTCTTTAAAATATAAATTTCTAATTGAAGGTACACCGGTATGATATGCATTTAGCTTTATCAATATATATCAACAGCCCATCGTAGAAAACAGTTACAGCTCAATATTTCAAAGCAACTTATGAAGTTTTATGATTCAGTGGTTACAGGGGGTATTAATCTATTGCTTGCAAATAATAAAATTATATATCACATATGAAATTAATTTACTATTCATATACACTAGACAAATCTTTCTTATAACAAAGATAAATTTAATACTTACAGAAAATTGTGAGAACACGTATGGAAATTAGTCCATCAATGATTAGTCAGTGAAAATCTGCCACGTTATACTAATGTTAGAAAAGGACTTGTACTCCTGCATTGTGCAACTCGCAGCGGTTCGCTCCCCTTTCAGATAAAATGACATTGCAACAACGTGTATGCTATATTTGGCCGTCGCTGACTATGAAAGTCTGTGCGTCGTCCGCGTGTCTGTACAAACTACTGTGCTTCCATTTGCATGCTAAAACACAGACTCAATGCATTTTCTTCACCAGTGGTCGATTGTCATTTCGTTGTTGCTAAAATATTATCAACAACAGCAACAGCACTAATATGATTATAGGTGCTACCTAATTTACCGGCAAAAGCTTTTTAAGTTTTTTTGATAACCATGTATTTTTAATAAATATATGGACATGATTGTGTTCAAAATATTGTAATTGTTGCAATAATTAAGTAATGCATCCAAAAAAATCAATCTTAAAACGAGTTACATGTTCCAAGCTTGAAGATCTAGCATCTTATAATTTTGTTGTTTTCTAGCCACAGGAATTTAAAGCTGGTTCGGTGGCTGTGGTATAGTGGATGGGGTGTCTGCTAACTGGCTTAGTCACTGGGAAGTCTCTGTATTGATCCCTTAAGTGGGAGCATTCTTTAGATAACACTAAAGACATACTTTGGCGTACCATTTGGGTTGAAAGTCAAGAAGACCTACAAGGTAAAAAGAGAAATGTACTTCGAAGCACAATAATTGTACGTCGACATACAAATATAAAATACACTTCGAAGTATATATTTGTACGTCAAAGTACAAGTTGTACTTCGACATACATGTTTGTACTTCGACGTACACATTTTCTGAACAGCCAATCAAAACACTTGTATCTTGAGCCGCTTTTCCTTCAGATTTATTCAGAATAAATGTTTAAAATCTCTTTTAATTGAGGACAAAATGAATAAAATATCAGAATGTCAAAAAAACACATAGAAGTTTCAAGTATTTAATGCATTGAAATAGATTATATACAAAGTTGAAGAAGATTCAATTGTTACCAGGGATGGAAATAAGTGGTTGCCCGTGCGCCCAGAGCCAGTACATTTTGGCCTGGGCAACTCAAATTCAAAAGTTTGCAGTCCGGCTGGGCAACTTGCTTTTTAAGCTTGAAACAATTTAGTGCATTTTACTCCTATAAATATGAGGTCGATTTACCTTGACAGATTACGTCTAATTATTTGGACTAAGTGCATTTAAACATTTAATGAAATTGGCGACTGTGAGTTAATAATTAGTTCACAAAAAGTTTGTTAATTAAGCAATGTTGTTGTTTACTTATCTTTTATTTTATTTAAAGAAATTCTTATATACACACGACCCTACATGTACATCATACTGGGCTCGTTAGTCTTTAGCTGGGCAACCAAAATACTAAAGATGGTTGCCCGTGTGGGCAACCAATTGTAAAACGTTAGTTTCCATCCCTGGTTACCTTTTTAAAATTAAAATTATTCAGCATATTGTGAGTATTTATTGGTCATGCGGGGCGGAGTATCACGAAATTCCATACGGTAACCAAACAATTACCAAACATTAACGGGATAAATGATGTATAATAACCTCCCCGTTGGTCGTATTTTGTGATAACCATAACTTGCATAAGTCAGAAGTTAATTCCGCCACGCCAGGTCAATAAATACGCACAATATCTATGAGTAAGCGGTCGATAGTCGCATAATATGGTATAAATAATAATAATAATAATGTTCAATGTCAAATATCTCTTAAAGCAACAGATGTAAGGTGTCTTCTGATTGGCTAACACTAAAGGGTCGGTGAAAATTGTACGTCGAAGTACATTTCTCGTTCTACCTAGTAGGTCTTGTAGACTTTCGACGTCATTGTACGTCATATAGACACTAAGTACTGGTCCTACCCAGGAAACAGTTTGTTTCATCAAATGTCTCAATTCAACTTGACATCTTGCTAAATCAGTTGCATTTAGCATTCAGTACACTGATTTAACATAATCAAAATCATGTGATGTGTCAAATCAATTTTGATTGACAAATTTGACAGGATTTTTTAATCCAATAAGTTTTAGACTGTCAAATAACACACTACGTATTGAAAGCCGTACCTGGAGCTTTCGTCTGTATACCACTGACTTCATCAGAAGAATGATTTCTTCTGTTGGGAAACGTTAACACCGCTAATTGTCTTCTTATTTATTATCAATGTATAATTATGTGTAACAGCATAACAACATACTTGTTTCGCAATTAAAATATTTAATAAATACAGGTATCTTGCAGGTTTCTATTTAAACATTCAAATAACACATAACACCGTATATATATAAAAAGGTATGTGGTAATGTGTGGAGATACAAAACACTTCACATCATTTATTTGCACATAAATAGTTACAAAATAAGTAGTACTAAAACACTGTCATCAACCTACAGTACAAGAATATTTACGTATATGAAATTACAAAGTGGTGTTATTTTATTACCTTTTACAAAATTAACAATGCTGGTTTTGTACTAGCCATAAAACATTTATCATGGATTAACAAGTAACAACCAATTTATTAATTACACAATAGAAAGGAAATCATATTAATTGCATTATGCATTTACTAAACAAGCTATTTGCTACTGTTTAGAATTACACTATCTTACTAAAAATGATCACAACAGGTACTTAGTGCTTTTACATACTTGTGGTAAGTTTTGTATTACTAGTTTTACATTTATTGACAGACACTTGTCGATATACAGACTAAATTTGCATGGGAACTTTCATATTTTTTCAGCATAATTGCCTTCAAATTGTTAATTTAACAACCCTTTGACATTGTTTGCACATCTGATCTATACCATAGCTGATTTTTGTTTATAGATAGACATATATAGACTTTTCAAAGTTCTATAAAAGTTCACACATGTGTCATCCAAGTAAACCAACAGAACCAATAAAGATCACCACAGATAATAACTGTGTGTATAGCTTGGAAATGTTGATAGTTCAGGAATCCCTCCTTTGTTGATTTCTGTTAAACAAAACTGTCAGTTTTGCTGGATAGAATGGCTTGTGTGATGCCCAGCTTTTTCCTTGGCAGAACAGCTTCTAAAAACGGAAAACCAACAAATATCTTAAAATTTGATCAATAATGCAGACAATTTATAAATGTCTTGTTTTTTGTTGATTTCATATCTGTAAGATTATTTACGTAAGATTGTGGTACGAATATCCAACGGTATCGAATTTTGTGGTTTTAGGCCTAAACTTATTATTATAGTGATATTTAACCTTGCGGGATATCGGTAAAGTGCGAGCAGACGAAGTGTAAATACGTTACAAATTAAAGCTAAAAGACTAAAAAGTTAGATCGGAATATCTTTAAATTTTGTGAATAAGTGTGTTTCTGATGGATAACAACGACAACTTACCAGAATATTGCTCATGATCACACGTAAAACTTCTTTCTGAGAGCGAATGGAAAATGCGTCACGAATTCTGACAAATAAACAGTAGGGTGTCGTTATTGAAATACCGCAATAATACTGGAAGAATAGAGATGCCAACTATAATGTTTAAAACAAATAAATTTTTAACAAGCGTTTGTGATTTGTCAGGATAATAATAACAATAAGATATCGAAAAGATCAAAGCAAATAAATTCGACAGAAATCTGAGATTCGGCAATCTATTTAAGACGGGTTATGTTCACGTAAATTGTGTTTGGTAAAGACTGTCACTATATGTAGTGAACCAGTCTTCGGCTTATACCCACTGAAGATGAGTATTTAGGGGAGATAATTGAGTAATGACTTAATCCGGGAACGGTTGCGAAGAAAAACAAATAATGCGAGAATATTTAGTGCGATTCGCTACCCAATTATGATGTCTTTGATATAATTTTTCCTGAGGTATGTATTTACATGTGATTTAGCATATGTCAAAGTGTTTTTGATTTGTTCAAGGTAATAAATAGCATCGCGAAAATATATGTCGCGTTGCAATTTTTTTTTTGAGACGCATCCCTATGTGGTATTCTTATGTAATTTTATGTCTAAATTTGCATATGTATGAACGGCCAAAGCTGGCTTCGCGGGCTTTTGCCCGTAATAACATCACCTTACTATATGTTATACTTTGAATATTCTAGTAGTACCAGGCAGCGTCGTAGCCACGCTGAGGCACACCGAGGCACTTGCCTCGGCTAAAATTTGCAGAGCAATGTTGAGATTACAAGGAAAAAAAGTAAAATTAAGGTAAAAGAATAAAATCTATATAACAACTTGAGGCAATTTAATGAATTTTAGGCACTATGATATTCACAAACAAATATTATCATTGAGTACAATTGGTTCATGTTGAGGCAGATAATTATTTCGATTTAATAACTTCTATTGATGCCAAAACGGCTCAGCAAATTGATTTGAAAAATCTGTATAGACCAGTTGAATGTTATTTTTTACATTCGGGATTTTCCGCGCATGAGCACTGACTGGTTGGCAAAAACACTGGTTACAGTAACGTAAAACATGTATAAAGGGCTTTTGTTTAGTCAATAAATTGGTAATAAAACCGAAATAAACATTAAAACTCTTAAAAAATAGTGCAAATATATCATATTTAGTACCAAATAAATGTATATTCACAAATAAAATTTCCTCTTCATAAAAATACAAAGTAGTTATAAGCATAGAGTAAACGTTATCGGAAGACTAAATACTGACAATTCCACAAAACAAAACAATAAATTAGCCGTATTCTTTCTGATAGTAAGACTTAAATAAATTATATTTCAACAAAAATTAAGCATATATTAATTGTATTATAATAATAAGTGGTGGGTATAGTGTTATTTTTCATAAGCGATCGATAGTGTCAGAGATGCATTTAATCAATTATAAAACAAAGTCCTAAAAAGCGGAATACATTACAATTTTTAGCTCATCTATTTTTTTTTTTAAATTATGAGCTATTGTCATCACCTTGGCGTCGGCGTCTGCGTCGGCGTCTGCGTCTGCGTCGGCGTCCGGTTAAGTTTTGCGTTTAGGTCCACTTTTCTCAGAAAGTATCAATGCTATTGCATTCAAACTTGGTACACTTACTTACTATCATGAGGGGACTGGGCGGGCAAAGTTAGATAACTCTGGCGTGCATTTTGACAGAATTATATGCCCATTTGATACTTAGAAAATTGAAAATTTTGGTTAAGTTTTGTGTTTAGGTCCACTTTATTCCTACAGTACCAAAGCTATTGCTTTCATACTTGCGACACTTATTAACTATCATAAGGGGACAGTGCAGGCAAAGTTATGTAACTCTGACTGGCATTTGGACGGAATTATGTGCCCTTTATACTTAGAAAATTGAAAATTTGGTTGAGTTTTGTGTTTTGGTCCACTTTACCCCTAAAGTATCATAGATATTGCTTTCACTCTTGGAACACTCGCAAAATATCATAAGGGGACAGTAAAAGGACTAGTTGCATAACTCTGGTTGTCATGTTTACGGAATTATGGCCCTTTTTTGACTTAGTAACTTTGAATATATGGTTAAATTTTGTGTTTCGATCCACTTTACTTCTAAAGTATCAAGGCTATTGCTTTCAAACTTCAAATACTTTCATGCTATCATGAGGTTACTGTACCTGGCAAGTTGAATTTTACCTTGACCTTTGAATGACCTTGACTCTCAAGGTCAAATTATTAAATTTTGCTAAAATTGCCATAACTTCTTTATTAATTATTAGATTTGATTGATACTTTGACAAAACAACTCTTACCTGACATACCAAAATAGACTCCACCCAAACCATCCCCCACGCCCTCCCCCCCCGAATCCCCCCCGAATCCCCCCCTTTTTTTTTAAGATCATCTCACAAATGACCACCACACCCTTACACTATACCCCCCACCCCACCCCACCCCCCATTTTTTTTTAAACGGTTAAAAAATAATATTTATTTTTATTTTATTTTTGAAATACCGTCCAACCATCGCACCCAAGAATCCCCTCCCACCCCCCCACCCCCCCCCCGAATTTTTTTATTTTTGTTTGCATTTTTTTCGCATTTTTTGGAAGATAATGTAATAAATAACCACACCCCCACACTATACACCCCTCTTCACTTCACCCCTCCCTCCTTTCTGATTGAAATTGAGAGTCCCTTCACCATTTAAAAAGAAAAATAGATGAGCGGTCTGAAGCCGCAAGGCGGTGCTCTTGTTAAATATTGTGGTAATTTGATTTTACATTAAATGAATTTTCGCTTCGTTTACAATGAAAAACGGAAAACCCCTGCATATTATGCAAATTGAACTGTCTTTGCCTGTATATTGAAATCTCTTTACTAGTAATAAGGAGTGATAAAAATCTTGCGTTTTATGACAAATGCATTTATGTAATTTATTTAACGCAATTATTTTTTACCCTATTGTGATTGCTTTTGTTCATGATGGTGTTTCTTACACTGCAGTAATTTACCATCTTCACGCTTAATAGCGAAGTTTACTTTTGCCGGTACCCGTTAAATACCTTAATGGCGTAGCAGTTAAATTGCACAATATTTTAAATTTATAGTTATTAAACATTGTATTATTATGATTAAACTGGCTAATATATATGTTTATACACTAGTTGCTGTTAATCCATTTCCGACAAATGTCTTCTTTTTTTAATGTTAAAATATTTTATTGAAGCAACTGTTCAGTATTTTAGCTTTTAAATTTTGCTTAAATGACTGCTCATTATGCCAAGAGATGACATCGAGGTATCGTAACTTGTGTTTAATGACCAGACACTGATCTGCCACTTGTGGTTTATGCAGGGACCCAAGTCCAGATCCCTGGGTTTATGACACCATGTTTTCTTTGTAATTGTTTGGACAGTATCCGATCATAACGAGATAATCGGTTTGTGATGAATAAAGGTGCAATTAAACACCGGGATATAAATGCTGCAACTACGATTGTCAAAATAGTATGAACAATTAAATAAAACAATTACATTAATCAAGAGAATTCAATTATTGTGTAACAAGGTTAGTTTTTTCCAAACACCTATAAAATACATTTTATCGGTCTTTTTCTTTCAGACATATAAAGGTTCGAATCAGTAACTCTATGTTGCGTACATAAAATTGACCTATTGGTTGTTTGTTATCATCCTTATTTGTTTTCGTTAATTTAATTTAATTTATTCTGAAATAATTTCAATTTCTGAGAATGTTTAAACTAAAAATGGTCGCGAAGAAGTGCCAAGTAGAGAGATTTTTGTGGTTACCACATATCGATCTCTTAGATTGTGTTCCACTACCGAGTTCGTAGTTAGTAAAAACAAATAATAACAACAATATAATCGTTCCAATGATGCATTTCCTTGCATGCATATGTTTTATTTAGACATAATTAGTATAATTATTTTTCATATTGTGCATGATTATCCTTATAAACGATGATTTTGTCAACATTCTCTATATGCGCTTATATGAATTCTACCTCTTTTTGCCAACCAGTGGGCGGAGTCTAAACTTTGCAGGTGCAGGGTCGTAGGTAATAGGGAGGCAGGGGAGGCGGCCGCCTCCTCAATATTTCGGCTAGTCGTCGTTATATAAATAAAACGTAAAGTAAAATCCCCAAAAATCGCCGCCCCAAAACCAGTATTTTTGTAATCACGCGCCGTCAGTGCAAGAGACATGTATCCGTGATGTGTCAATATCCCTTGTTAGGTGTCGTAAACCAGGGGCCCGGGTAAATGTCATTGCGTTAATTGTTCTTTTCCGTGATTGTCGGTGTTTTGATTAAGGACAGGCTATTCTTTTAATTTTAATTGTTCGCTTTAATTCAAAGGTAACTGCCACTTAAAACAATTTTGAGTAAATATACATGTGAAAAACATTAATTTCATTGAAAATATTTTTGTATTGTATTTGTTGTTGTGTGAACAGAACAATACTTTATTTCTTATTTATTACAGTCTTCTCATTTCAGGTGTTAAACATGTCCATCAGTAATAAAATATTAGTGTTGTGAATGTTATGTTAATGTTATTATTTCTCATGTCACTTGTTAAACTCCGTCATTAAAATACATAAACATTTACTTTATTTTATGTTTTAATTAGCACGAGTTTTTGGAAAGAAAAAAAAACTGTTGAGATTTCTGGGTCGTCGTCTGCGGTATTGGACAAACTGATTTCATAACACACTCAGAGTGAGACAAAAATCGAACATTTATATCAACATAAAAGTTCCCCCAAAACGCACCACATTAATTGTAATTGTAAAATATTTCGGAACCACCCTCTCAAACGAACCCCTTTCTGTTCCCAGTACAGAAACTGAACCGCCTCCCCAATGTTTGGAGGTTATCTACGCCCCTGACTGGTGCGCGTGACGTCACTCGTCAACTGGTCTATATTAAACAAAGTGACGCACTGTACACTTCGATGCTATAGACGAGTAAATTAATATTGTTTATATTCGGAATTTTCCGCGCATGCGCACTGACTGGTTGGCAAAATCACTGGTTACAGTAATGTAAAACATGTATAAAGGACTTTTGTTTAGACAATAAAACGATAAAATAATCCCAAATAAACATAAAATCTCTTAAATAATAGCGCAAATAAATCATATTTAGTACCAATAAATTTTTATTCGTAAATATATTTTCGCCTTTAAAAATATACACTTAGTTATTAGCATCAGAGTAAACGTGATTGGAAGACTAAATACTGAAAATCCCACAAAACAAAACAAATAAATAAGCCGTATTCTTTCTTATAGTAAGACTTTTATAAATGATATTTCAGAAATAACGAAACGTATATTTATTTGATCACAATTATAAGTGGTGCGGATATTGTTATTCTTCATCAGCGATCAAATGTGTAAGAGGCGCATTTAATCAAATATAAAACAAAGCCATAAAAAGCGGAATACATAACAATTGTTAAATTTTATCATTTTCTTGTCCATTGAATGAATTTTCGTTTCGTTTCCATTGAATGATAATATTAATAATTTTAAGAATACAAATGGAGAAGTACCTGCATATTGTGCAAATTGAACTGTCTTTGCATGTATATTGAATTTTTTTACTAAGTGATAAGGAGTGATACATGTAACAATCAAGCATTTTATGATAAAAACACTATATATTTAATTTATTTTACGCAAGTATTTTCGATTGCTTGTTTTCATGACGGTGTTCCGTGCACTGCTGTAATTAAAATTAACATACCATGTTTACACGTAATTTTCGATTTTATATTTGCCGGTAATCGTTAAATACATTAATTTTGTAGCAGTAAAATTGCACATTTTTTTATTGGCGTCGCTCTGGAGAGCGGCGACTAGTATGTAATGCATTTTTTTCGCTTATGAGAGGAGAAGTTATTTTACGAATCACTGTATATATTTTTGTTTTAAGAATGTCTTGCATAATTTTGCATTTCCTTGAATGATTAAGTTTTATTCAGATATATTTTATAAACTTATATTTGATATAATGCTTGATTATCAATAAAATCGATGATTATGTTCACCGCCTCTATATGCGCTTATATGAATTCCATCTCTTTTTGCCAACCAGTGGGCGGAGTCTAAACTTTGCAGGTGCGCGTGACGTCACGAGTTTACTCGTCTTTAATCATGGTGGACATTGAAACGTACCGAGCTAGAATCGGGTGTTTTATGACCAGTCTATTTTGGACCAAGACACACTTCGGGCGGTTGGAGTTTTCGGATTTATTGGTATTCTCCTCTTTATGGCCGGCGTCAAGTTTAAATCGGGACCGTTTCAGATGGTAAGAATCTTTGTTTACATTAGAATTTTCAAATAATGATATCCCGCGTATTAAACTTTTTTTATATAAAGAAGTTCAAGCCCTTTCTTTTTAATAGTCATTGTAGTTGATGATAGAACTGACAGAAAATGATGATACATTGCTAAAACAAAATAAATATGGGACAAATCCCTGCATCGTCGACTCTAAATAGTCATATTTCAATAAATCCTGAATATAAATACCAGGGTTTTTCTTACATACATGGTAATACCTCCTTTGCATACACCAAAATATATTTTAATTCAAAAATGCCTTTAAACAATTATAGAACTGGATTTACTTACCCTACCGAAATTCATCGAAATTTATCGGCAACTTCTCCTAGCACATCCAACTTCTTACAGCATATCGGGTTTCCGGGGGTGAACAAACTGCAAGAAAAAATACACTTACACTTTTCGCTAACGTATTTTAATAACTTTTGATATTTTTTTCAAAATAGCGTTCTTTACAGTATTTTGTCATTTTGTATATCCCGTGAACCCCGTTGATACTGAACCATGTTACAGTAATAAAATATATATCAAGATTGGACATTTTCATAAAATATTCTGGAGTGTGTGTCCGAAGTAGTTTTTCTTAACTTCAATAGGAATACAATTTATATTCAGACCAATTTTATTTATATTTAGTAATTAAGGTCATTGAGGACCTTTAGGACGCACAATAAGTATCTAATTATGGTGTGAGTAGAAGATAATTTGGCAATAACTTTATAACAAATAGGTTTTTTCTCGATTAGATCGTTACTAAACAAAAAAGCGGTATGAGTGGACTAAATATGTTATACGCGTAAGTATGTCGGATTTTAATTGCATTCCTTTAAGCACATGTAAACCTTATTGTTACAAAATATCTTTTTTAGTATGTTCCTTTGAGCAAATACGTGCTGACAGTCAGATACTAGTCCATCTATTCATTACACAGTAGATCTAAGTCAGTATTACTGAAGTGTTACTTTTTCCATGAATGGCTATACAAGTAAGCTGCGGTCGGATTAATGATTCGTGATATTTTGTTTGCATTTAAAATGTTACTATGTATAATGGGTATAAATGGATTATTATTCTCCATATGTTTGTACGATTATTTGATTATTAGTATGTAGTATGAAAATGTTTATTCGAACTAAACATTTGGGAGTTTTTGACATCCAAATAATGGACTTTATATATGAAAAACATATATAGAATAACATTACCACTACGTAAGACACCAAATTACTTAACATGTATACAGTAGTGGCCTTTAAAAGATATTAAAACATCCAAATCTGCGATGTGTACGTGCCGGTCGACTGACATGTGTACGTTAGCTTCAAGTCCCAATACAAGTGAACTTTATGAATGGACCATTATGGCAGATATTTGATGGTTGATAAAAATTTAAGTTTTTGGATTTCGGCTTTTTTTTTCTTTGCAATTAAAGGGTGTTTGATTTTGTCGATACTTTCTTAAATTGTAAACAATTTCATCCATGTCAAATTGTTATAAACGGAAAGCTCCCTTTCAAGACAATGTCATATCTAAGGACAATTGTCGAACAGGATCAAATTGTTAATGATAAACTGTAAATATTTCTCAAGACAATTAAGGATGTTTTCACACATTCTTACTTATATGAAACTGTGTGTCACAAAATAACTATATGACTAAATTTAAGACCAACGTCTAACTAAAAGGTAAAAGGTTGATAATTTACTTGTTCAAATAGTGTTTGTCGTCCAATTTGTCACTTTTCCAATCAGTGACAAATATTTAAATGAGTTAATACGAATAGGTGGCGTCAGGGAAGTATCAGATTGTGGGAATATCTCATAAATGTCAGGTCAAATCCGATAGCTACAGATTATTTGTTTTAAGTGTAAAGCAATGTTAATGCATGCTGAAATTTATTCATGCACTTATACTTATGAATACATATTGATAAAAATGATTTTAAAACATCACATAAGAAATTACATGAGACGACGTTTGTTACACATGTCTTATTCTAATGAGTAATCATGTGAAAGGTAAAATATTTTTCAGAAGCTCATCTTTTGTGCATTTTAGCACATGTTGGTCCTTTTTTAAAGGTTTATATTTAAAGTTAAAACTTGTTTGTTCCAAAGGATTTATGGGGATATCGATGACCTTCAGTGGTAGTTTTCACTTAAAGTGAACATATTAATAAAAACCTGCTATTATGATAAAAACACACTTGACATTCAATTTTACCGTGTTAACATATATTGTGTGTTTCTGATTTTGTTAAAAGTCAAAGTAACTACTTATTATGTGTCTGGCATTAATGCATTTTAAAATATGGTGTTACATACAAGTTGCAACATATATGATGTAGTTATGATACAGTTATAATCAATTTTGACAATTAATAACTAATTTCATTTTTCAAATATTCATGCAATCTAGTCATCAAACATCAAACAATTCTCTTGACGTATTGTTTTCTAAGGATTGGTTAATCTGTTTGTCAATAATTATTTTTAAGTCTCACAAAGTTAAATACAAGAACATATGAATGTTTAATTTTCAAAGGTATTATGCGGCTGTTTCATCAACACAAGAGAAATATTCCCTCTAGGTGATCTGACAGTAACTTAAGATTTTTACTGATATCTGAATATTTTTGCTTAATGATTCTCGACTGTTGTTAAGATTATGTAGCCAGTTGACAGTTCTTTTAACCATTTGCTGAATTTGTGAGTGACACACTTTTAACTATTCGATGACTGCTAAATATTCCATTTCAAAATCAAAAGTAATTTTAATACAGCGTTGTTTTGAATTTATCTTAAAAATTAGTTTAACATATATCATGTATGTTTGTTCATTCACCAAAATAAAATAATTAAGAAATTAAGCCATGTTTGTTTTTGGCATTTTACAGTGGTTAAACAAGAATTGTAGTTTGAACACAGTTGGAACGCTGATTAAAATTGAATCGAGGAGTATAGCGATATTTTGTCTCGTTTCTCTTCTATTGCGTGGAATTCTTAAGGACTATTTCGAGTTCCGTAAACGGGAAATATCACAATTAATATTACTACGCAATGTTAGATTCAGTAAATTTAATGTGTTTTTTTTTTTTGCTTTTATTTTATCAATTTAAGACTACTATTTAAATTGCAACAGGAATAAATTAAATAAAAACTATAATGTAGGATAAATAGAATACTATGTTAGCGTGATTGTGTACTTAAATTTATCCCACTCGTCTCAGAAAGGCTAACAAGGCTCGGCAAGCCTCGCCATGTAAACCTTTCTTCACTCGTGGGATAAACTTAAGTACACAATCACACTAACATAGTATTCTCTATATTCATTACCTCTATCAGAGAGCAACTAACATCCAAACAAGCATACACAATGCCGCAAGCATTTATTCGCTTAACGTGGCATTAGGCGGGGCTTATCCGGCACCGCTTACCATTAAGTTCCTCCTAAAGATTAAAAGTTTAAAAACTATTAACATAATATATTGTGATGCATTATATAAATGACATATACGAAGATGCCTAAATTAAAACAATTAACAATGTTGTTCTTTTGTAACACATGTTTTTAAATTCAGGTATTTTAGATATGTTTATACACTCGTCGTTATACAGGAAATCAGTTACACACTTAAATTACTTATGTTCAATGCTTTATATTCTAAGTCAATCATTTCAAATATTTACATACAAATAAAGTTCACGGATTCAAGCATAAACATTCAAGGTAAAGCGATCATATAATTCCAGATGAATTAAAACTCTTAAGCGCTGGCATTATAATGGCCTTATGGGAACTAATTTTAAAGACATGTTTACGATATTGTTTAACAGTAAATTATACTTTCAAAACAACAATTATACTTTCATTCATCTCAAATTTAATAACTGCACCGTCGCGGTAGTCGGCAATTAAGCCGTAGTGTGTATTACTAAGACTGTATCGTCAATGATAATTGTTGACAATTTTTTTTATTTTCTTTTAAGATGTGCAATTCGTTTTTGAGTGCGTATTGAAACGTAGTTCCGCTTTTGAACATGGTCATCTTTTTCTTGTGATATGTTTATCGGAATTTCAGTTTTAAGTTAATGCCTGTGAGCGGTTTATGTTGGGATGGTGTGTGCTGCCGTATTTCATTCGAAAGTTGCAAAGTACTTGTCTGCATTCCTTCCGTACTGTCCTTTTTAAAAGTTTTGACAAGAGGTTTAATAAACGCGAGACCATTGCCTTGTGATGCAACGGTGTTCCTCTGTTGAACTCCGTACATTTTCGCAAATTCTCACAATTGTGACTGATAGGTTGCTCAGTTGTTCCATTTAATATGCACGGAATTCCCATCATAGAGAATGTTGTCTCCAGGCAAAATATAAATCTTGATACGTAATAGGTCATCCACAGAAACGACCTCATCTCCGCTGCGTTGTTTGGCTTTTTGACTTTTGTATTTGCCTCGAATTCACTGGATCGGGTGATTTGCCGAATTATCGCTTGTCTTTAGTTTACGAAAGATTCTTTTCTTGGAATATTTTTTGCCGAGACTCGAGTCTCTCATTTTGGATTTGTTTCGTCAACCTTTGAAAAATAACATCGTCGGCAATATGTTATGCACCTCTTTTACACCAAAATTAAGTCTTTTAAAGCGATGGGTCGGATAAAACATCGACATCTCTATTCAAATACAAATACCTGTGCTGTTGAGGTTTTCAGTTTTTGTATATGATTTACCGCATGTAAAATTGAGAGCTGATGGCGTTCAGGGTACTTCCGGTGTCAACAAAGAGGGTTACATTCCTTCCTTTTACTTTAAGTGTCACCTTTGGTACCTTAGAACTCAAGATTTGTGTTCACTCTATTGAATCCAGATGATACTACAAGACCTGCGTCAGCTTCCAAACCACTTCCGATTTCGCTTTCATGAATGTCTTGTACTTGGCATTATTTAAATCCCTTTCCTTTAACAGGTCACTGCGATTCTTAAGGATATGGGCCTCCGCAGTTTCTGCAAACAGTGATGGATTTGTGCTGACAGTCCTGGCGTCCTGCATGTGGCTGCTTTGTTTACTACGATTTCCGCGGCGTAGATCCTAGTCTGTTAATGTCCTGATACGGCAATTCTTGGTTTCCCATTGATTTCGATTTTCTTACCGTGATGTTCATGGTTCTAGCCTTCGAAAGAACGGGTTATCGACAATTGGTGTCAAGCTAAGAGAGATGTATTCTTCAAAACGACAAACACTTGGAAATAATAATTTCAGAAAAAAATAAAATGACATACATTAACATATATGTATGAATAAAATGTGTGTGTTACTAAACTATTTTTACATTCCGTAAATTATTCTGACTTATATTTGTTTAAACATGGTCAAATGCCCTCCAAACACTCCAGAGACGTTCCAGGTAAACTCAAATTTCCAAAGGGCATCCCCCTCGAACCATATAGACTACCTTTGCTAAAATGTACCTCAGGCTACGCCACTGTGCCGCATAAAGGTCTCTTTGTTATATAACCATCCAAAAAAACAACAACAACGAAAAGTGAAAATATCAAAATCAAAACTCTCGTTTGTCATTAAGACTACCTTTCATAAAAAGAACTTTGTTTTTTAACATGGTCATTCACGGATGATAACAAGAACACTGTTGAAATACACTTAACAAGCGCACGCAAGTGGCGTTAACTTGTATCTGAGCATGACGACATTTGATATCTTTGTTTTTTGTTCGTCTATTTACACTCTACACAAATGTTGAAAAATAAGAAAATAATTGAATAATATAGATAATGTACAACTTGTCAATTTAATTGTCGATTTCAGATAAGTGTTTGTGCTACGAACAAAAACCTAAAGCAATCGCAAAGTCGAGTGGTTTATGTTTTATTAAATAACTTTTCCGTATTGAGTTCTTGCGCAGTATTCTCTGATGTGTGATTTAAAGTGGTAAGCGTACAACAGAGCATCATTATAAATACCTTCAGACGGTCCCGAAACAAGCTATTGCCAATCTCACTCACATAAAAGGGATGATCAACCAGTTAAGACAAGGACTTTAACGTTATTTTTATCAACTGGTGCATCAATATACAAGCTATACAATTTCATTTAAAACTTAATTATATTACAAAATATATTCAGAATTTGTTGAGTAAGTTATTCAGGTTGAACAACTCCTTATTGGGAACATTGATCCGCTCCAAACAATGTTAAAAATTGACAGTGAATTGTCGGAAGAACATCGAAATATGATTATTTTTTAAGCAAAACTAAAACATAACTGCGCATTCCAGTCATTCATTATTCATGTACAATATTCGGAAACGTCAATTGTTCTGTGTACATGTTTTAGGTGTCAGGATAGCCATAGCTATAAGAGTACATGTGCCATTATGAAGATGATTTATGTGCCGTGAATTTTGATGCAAATTAAGGCTGTGTATTTAAATATTTGATTTAATTAATGACCATTCTATTCCGTTTTCAAAATGTGTTCGATCCGTTTCATTAATTAGTCAGTCTATTTTGCTCACTTGACAATATGAATCAAGCCAATCATGAAATATTTAACGAAATCCTATACCTCGGAGAATTTTGAAAAGTACATATGCTGCCACAGAACCAATGATTTAAATTAGGAACATTCGCTCTCTGCCAATATCAATGCATTTAAAAAACGTTAGCTAACAACGCTCAAACAATAATATGACAGGGAATTGTTCAAGCATTCAACAGGATGAATTAATTACAAAATTGTAATTGCAAACTGTCGTCATTGATCAGACAGAACTGACAATAAATGCAAGTACACTGAATGCATCTGCTCACAAAATGTTCATCACAGTGTTATGTTATTTGTCAAACATTTTATTTAAACCTACTTTATAGCTACAGCTATAATGCATAAACAAGTAAAAACTGATTATGAATTTTGATTCAAAGACCTCATCGCTTCATGATGTTTTTTAATCTTAACAATTTGTCTGTCATAATAATATCAAACGATTTTGATATAGTTGCACTCACGGAAATAAATCTTGGAACTTCTGTTGATAAAGTACTTTTGAATGAACTTGTTCCAAATGGTTACAACATTGAAAGTGTCCCTCGTAATGATGGAAAGCCATGGGTTGGTGTCGCTATAGTTCACAAAAAAAGGAATTAATTTTCGTATATTATCATCAACAAAAGACAATGAATTCTTAGAATTTGAACGCATGATTGCAAAATGATTGTATGTGATTTCTCATTACGCCTTGCAGTTGTTTACGGACCACCACAATAAAAGAAAGAAAGGGTTGAAAACTACCAATTTTTTTAAAGAAGATTTCCCCCAATATATGTCCAAATATATTATGCTGAACCCCCACATCGTGATAGTAGGAGATCTGAACTTTCACTTGGATGACCCACATAATAACAATGCCAACGCATTTAAAAGCTGCCTTGAATCATTTGGTTTGAAACAACACGTAAATGTTCCAACACATGTTGCAGGATACGCACTTGATGTTGTCATTACCAGAGGCAATTATAGTACAGTATCCAATATCAATGTTTACGACCCTGGACTATCAAATTCAAACGGTAACATTTCCAAAGATCACTTTGCTGCAACATTCAATGCTCGAGCGTCGAGGCTACCGCCAACTAGTAAAACTGTTACTTACAGAAAGCTAGGTTCCATTGACATCGAGTCTTCTAAAACAGATATGAAAGCATGTGAGATCTTGAACAATTATTCTGAAATTACGAGTATATATGAATATGTGTATACATTCAATCGAAGTCTTTTGTCAATAGTTGAAAAACACGCACCTTTGAAATCAAGGACAATCATTGAACGACCAACATGCCCTTGGAATAATGACGAATTGCGTAGCTAACAACATTTAAAACGGAAATTTGAGAAAAAAATGGCGTTACCCTAAGCTAACGATAGATCGCGAAATATACAGAAACCAATGTTCAAAGGAAAATTAAATGTTGGAACAGCCACGCTTTGGGTTTTATAAAGACAAAAATAGAAGAATGTGGAAAAGATCAGAAAAATATGTTTAAAAGAACAAAACAGCTTCTTGGAAAAATCGACAAAGTTGTGCTACCGAAATGTTCTTCGTTTAAAGAATTAGCACAGAATTTTAGTGACTTCTTCATCAATAAAATTAATGTTATCAGAAATGACATCAACAGCCAAAACCAAACACTACCATCTCTGATGAGTGAAGAAAATTCTAGAATACAAAGTGAACAACTTGTCGAACTATCACCGGCTTCAGACAAAATGGTAAAAGACATCATTTCTAAATCAGCCACAAATTCGTGTGAATTAGACCCTGTTCCAACCTGGCTTTTGACAGAATGCATTAATGAATCGTTACCGTCAATCACGAAAGTAGTTAATGCCTTTATGGAAAAAGGGTATGTCCCAAAATCTTTTAAACAATCTCTTATTCGGCCTCTATTGAAAAAGTCGTATCTCGATACAAATACTTAAAAAAATATAGACCTGTCTCAAATCTCCACTGCTTATCTAAAGAATAAGACCCTGTTCCAACCTGGCTTTTGAAAGAATGCATTAATGAATTGTTACCGTCAATCACGAAAATAGTGAATGCCTCAATGTAAAAATGGTATGTCCCAAAATCTTTTAAAAATCTCTTATTCGGCCTCTATTGAAAAAGTCTGATCGCCATGCAAATACTTAAAAAATTATAGACTTGTCTCAAATCTCCCCTTCTCATCTAAAGTGTTGGAAAAGGTAATCGACTCTCGCATAGAATCTCATTTCACATTGAATAACCTTCATGAACCAAACCAATCAGCATACCGAAAATATCACTCTACAGAAACCGCATTGATGAAGGTCCAAAATGACATTCTAAGATCGTTGGATAAGCACGATGTCACAATTCTTGTCAGGCTTGATCCGCAGCGTTCGATACCATCGATCATTATACGTTACTGACCCGACTTAAACCAAAGTTTAACATAAGTGGAAAACCGTTAGAATGGATAACATCATATCTTAGTGATAGATACCAAACAGTTACAATTGATGGAAATTTGTCAGAACCATTGCTAATGGAATTCAGTGTACCGCAAGGGTCTGTGTTGGGTCCGAAATTCTGCACAATGTATACAAAACCAGTAGGTCTGATATGCAAGAAACATGGTCTGAAATATAATTTTTATGCCGATGATGGACAATTATATGTCTTTTGAACCAAGTGACCCAATGTCAAAAGCGGATATCTTAAATCGTGTTGAACTATGTCTGACGGATATTGATTTGCGGGTCGAACCAAAACATGCTGAAGATAAAATTGGAAACGCAGAAATTAAACCATCTGGCTGTGTTAAAAACCTTGGTGCGTTTTTGGACTCTGAATTAAATATGGAAAAACATGTCAACTCAATTTCAAGATCATGTTTTTCACAAATACGACAGATCAGCCACATCAGACAATATATCAAAAGACGCAACAAAGTCCCTGGTCAACTCCCTTGTCACATCACGTATGGACTACTGCAACTTCCTTTTCTATGGGGTACCAACGACAACACTAAGCAAGCATAAGAAGGTGCAAAACACAGAAGCACGAATTATATAAAGAACTCGGCGGAATGAACACATCACACCAGTGTTAAAAGAACTACGCTGGTTACCGGTGAACCGCCGCATTCAATTTAAAATCCTAATGACGACATACAAAGCTCTCCACGATCGAGCGCAATCATATATCAAAGTCATGTTAAAAGTCAAATATCATCACGTTCTTTGAGATCTGAAAAATCATTACGACTTCAACCACCACCGGAGTTAGATAGCCATGTGAAATATGGAGTAAGAAGTTTCACAAGTGTTGCGCCTGAGTTGTGGAATGCTCTACCCTTCATATTCGGAACTCTGGAACAATTGGAACGTTCAAAACAAGACTGAAAACACATATGTTTGTAAACGTCTACAACGGGTAATGTTTAATAATTATTTTGAATGAAGAAGTGAATAAACAAGGGTTCCGAGTTTCAGGTAGATAGTCGGCATGGACTGTCTGCCTTAAGCAGCAGTGCCGGGCTCTGAGAGCACCGACTTAACAATAATCCTAATGAAGTGAAACTGACAGTTTCATGTGTGAAAGCGGGGGCGGGTAGGTATTTTTGACCCAATCACTTTATTTACTTCTTAGAATCCATTGTTCGTACTTTGCTTATTTCGGTTTTCGAGCAAAGCAGGAATCTAAATGGATCACATATATTTGCATATTTGTTTTGAATATTGATGTTGGATGCGCTTGGCATACTGTCCTGTACAACAGCCACATGGTGATATGATGCCCTGAACGACAGACACATGGTAGTATACTGCCCTGTACAACAGCTACATGGTAGTATACTGCCCTGTACAACAGACACACGTTAATACACTGCCCTGTACAACAGCCGCATGGTAATATACTGCCCTTTACAACAGCCACATGGTAGTTTACTGCCCTGTGCACGGGCCACATGGTAATATACTACCCTGTACAAGAGCCACACGGTGATATACTTCCCTGTACAAGAGCCACATGGTAGTATACTGCCATGTAATACAGCCAAATGGTTATATACTGCCCTGTACAACAGACACATGGTAATATACTGCCTTGTACAACAGCCTCATGGTAATATACTGCCCTGTACAACAGCCACATGTTAATTTACTGCCCTGTACAACAGACACATGTTAATGCACTGCCCTGTTCGGCAGCCACATAGTAGTATAATGCCCTGTGCAACAGCCACGTGATTATATACTGCCTTTCACAAGAGCCCAATGGTAGTATACTGCCCTGCACAAGAGCCTTGTGGTAGTATACTGCCATGTACAAGAGCCACATGAACGTATACTGCCCTTTACAACGGCAACATGGTAACTTACTGCCCTGTGCAACAGCCAAATGGTAATATACTGCCTTGTACAACAGACACATGGTAATATACTTCCCTGTACAACAACCAAATGATAATATACTGCCCTGTACAGCAGACACATGGTAATATACTTACCTGTACAAGAGCCACCTGGTAGTATACTGCTCTGAACAACAGACACATGGTAGCATACTGACCAGTACAACAGCCATTAGGCGTTTTCTTTATTTTAATCGTCATTTGATAAAGCCAGTTCTTGAATAACGTTTTATAAGTTAGAATGTGCTCTTAAATTTGATGCTTTAACACATGTTATTTGTTATACATGTACATTTTGCCTCTGAACGCACAATCCTGTATGAAAAGGGTGCTATATAAAAGTGGTATCATTATTATTTGTGTGCCAAAAAAGACATGAGAACACGTAATCTTTCTTTCAACTGCCAATTTAAAATAGATTAAGGAACTATGACCCCTAATAATTAATTGCCAGATTTCACTTACAAGAGGGCAAAATGGCCATAGATCGCTAGTTTGTGTGGGGCATGGCCAGTATCGAACCCGGAAATAAAATTTGAACAATCTTTGTTAATGACCACAATCTGAAGTCAAATAACTAAGATACATTACCGGTAAGTTGATACCGTTTTAGACTGCATGCACGGTCTTTTTGACGCCAGGGAATTATCTTTAAAAACAAAAAATAGAAAAAGACCACTGATAAACGACAAATGAAAAAATACGCCTTCATTTCATGTTATGTTTTTGTTTCGTTGATATTTTTATTGTATTGATATACGTCTTAATACATAATGTCACCCTGTGGTGCGCCATGTTTTGACCACCGTTATAATATCAGGCGACTCCATTGTTGGCAAATGATAAGGGGTGTTGGTGACATACAAAAGGGTCCTGGTCTCGATGTATACATGTTCTAAACAGAAGTAAGCGCAATTGGTTCCTTTTTATTGAATCAACAGCGAAAAAGGTACTGGTTATTATTACAAATACTCCATTTAAAGATTTGCAATTTGTGCGTTTGATATCCAACCTATACATACAATGGTTTTCATTGATATAAGGAACTGTATCCTTTCTTCCTTCTTCAGCAGCGAACAAGAACATAAGTTCTCATGAGGTAAAACTAAGAATAAATGTATTCAATAAATAATTGTAATATTCAACGTACGCATACAATTATTTTCATTGATATGTGGTGTACTCTCGCTCACTTTAAATAATTGTTAAGTAAGAGTGTGCCGGCACCTTTTTAGTTTTGAATAAAGAATGAGGAACTGGTTCCTTTTTCATTATTCAGTCGCGAAAAAAGAACTAGGTTATCATGTACTAAAACTGAGACGAAATATTTTGCAATACATGTTTTTAATAATGCACACATATATATATATATATATATATATATATATATATATATATATATATATATATATATATATAATTATTTTTATTTATATGTGGTACACGTATTTAATTTAAACTTTACTTTTAAGGAATGCATTGTAGTATATGTCTTGAATTAATTGGCTTGAATAAGGAATGAATAACTAATTCAGCCCCGAATGCATAATGGCAGTATGACATCTGCGCTTCCTTTAATATATAGCATTTATCAGTAATAGTTTTAATATTATATTCGTGCAGCGTTCACCATAGAATTATAACGTTCCGTCTTAATGTTACAGCGTTTTAGCTAATGAATAGAAATAAATGTTAAAATATTAAATAGTGTTGGATACTTAAACTAAGAGGAAACACTTTATCTAATGCATATGATATTTGCGATTGGAAAGAATGCTGAAATCGTGCATGTTGTATATTGATAATGTGTGAGATATACCTGCAATTAAGCCTTTAATCGCTTTACTGGTTTTGCTATTTCACGTATATGAGAGCTATAACATCGGCGAGGGAGGTAAGTTCAAACCTTGAATGCAAACTTATATCACAGTCATAATTTTATGTTATATAACTTATATTTGAAATACCTTTACAATTCATACAACTTTGCAGGTTAGACAACTCTTTTGGACTTGAATGCAAATTATTGGCTTGAGTGAACTTTGTAAATCTGAGTAAAACTCTGCGAACAGATATTTATTAAATATGGCCATATTTCAATAAATACTTCATCTATTGTTGTTAAACTATCTAGCTGTCTACCCAGATGCAAGCAATGAAAGTAGCAAACTCTCGAATGTCTTGAAATTAAAGAAAGGCTCTCTTTCAACTTAGACAATTTGATAACATCTTTTTAAGAATGTTCCATGATAGACAGTTATAAGCAACCATTTCATCTTTTGTTATATAACTCTTCACTATCCAGAACAGAACAATACATTATTATGTTTCACAGGTCACATAATAGCGGTTATCGTTAATCGATAACCGATCGTTATTGGAGTGCGGTCTGTCCTGTTCTGTTTGGCTCTGTAAAAATTAGGGATATTTTGATAGGATTTAGTTTAACACCGCCTTATGTAAAATAGTAGGGATAATTTGTTCGGGATGATGTTGGGTTTACTCCGCCTTGCAACTTCCTCTTTTCGGATCAGGCGAAAATTTAAAAGTTTCGTCAATATTTTCTTTAACAATTTTGGTAAAAATAATTTAATTAGTACAACATCATTGTTTAATAAGTTCAGAGTTTAAGTATATGACTTAAGGAGTTCTGTAGGTGATGTATGTAATTCGATAAAAATTATTGAGCTCGATTTGTTTTGATAAAAAAGGTTGTTATCGTAGTTGTTATCGTCATCATTTCGTATTATGTTATTGGCATGAGCAGTATTATAGGAAACAAGAGCTGTCCGAGGACAGCATGCTCGACTATTCGAGTGCTTGACAGTATAACGTAAGTCATCATGGGGTAATTGTTTATATTCAATAAGGTCATGGTAATGTGGTCATATCATTAGTGGAAGAGGACCATAATTGAAACATATTGATCGCTTATGTTTTAAAGAATTTGTACTTTATAGACGATTCTGAGTTCAGGTATATTTTCCACAAACTATTGAGCATTTGTAAAGACATAAAACAAACTAATAAGATTTTATTTCAAGTTTGATAGCATTAGCTTAAATGGGATGGCTGGACACTCCTTCAAAAATTGAATAAATCAATATTTGTGTTTTTTTGACTATGTTTCAAAGAAACAAAAAAATCTTTTTGGGTGGGTGGGTGAGAGGGGGTATAATGTGCGGTAGTGGTCATCTATTAGATGAAAAACATTTTTTTTATGGCGGGGGATGGGTGGATTCTGGGGTTGGGCATGGCGATTGTTTGGGTGGAGTCCATTGTGGTAGGTAAGGTAAGTGTTGTTTTAACAAAGTATGAATAATTTTGATCATAAAAATAGCAGTTATGACAATTTAATTAAAATTTATTAATTTGACATTGACAGTCAAGGTCATTCAAATGTCAAGATAAAATTCAACTTGCCAGGTACAGTACCCTCATGATAGTAAGAAAGTATTTGAAGTTTGAAAACAATAGCCTTAATACTTCAGAAGTAAAGTGGTTCTAAACACAAAATTTATCAAAATATTCAAAGTTACTAAGACAAAAAGGGCCATAATTCTGTTAAAATGTCAACCAGAGTTATGCAACTTGCCCTGTACATTCCTTTTACGATAGTTAGCGAGTTTTCCAAGTCTGAAAGCAAGTATAAAAGGGGCCATAATTCTGTAAAAATGCAAATAAGAGTTACATAACTTTGCATACACAGTCCACTTATGATAGTTAGTAAGTGTTGCAAGTATGAAAGCAATGCCTTGGATACTTTAGGAATAAAAGGAACCTAAACACAAAACTTGACCAAATTTTCTAAGTATAAAAAGGGAACATAATTCTTACAAAATGCTTGATACAGTTGTCTGCTCGTGTTTATAGATTGTGGTCATGTTGGTTAAGAAGTATGCAAAATATAAAAGCAATATGACAAGGTACATATACAATATTTGAGGTGGTACGCAAACTTTAAAATAGATTTATCAATAATATGCATATTCTAAGTGGAAAAAGGGCCCTATTTTTTACAAAATGCTTGATACAGTTGTCTGCTCTTGTTTATAGATTGAGGTCATGTTGGTTAAGAATTATGCAATATATAAAAGCAATATGACAAGGTACATATACAATATTTGAGGTGGTACGCAAACTTTAAAATTGATTTATCAATAATATGCATATTCTAAGTGGAAAAAGGGCCCTATTTTTTACAAAATGCTTGATACAGTTGTCTGCTCTTGTTTATAGGTTGAGGTCATGTTGGTAAAGAAGTATGCACAATATAAAAGCAATATGTCAATGGTCATTAACAATATAAGAGGTTGTCCAACGGAAAACCGACGCCGGGGTGAGTAGGATAGCTCCGCTATATATACTGACAGTGGGTCATCTGGTGCAGTGCCAGGCCCTGGGCCTAGTATCAAGAACGTTCTCAGGTTTTAACCTCAACTCAGAATATGAGATTTGAGTTCCCACTCACCTAAGAATTGAGTATGACGGGGATCTCACGAACGAACTCAAAACTCATCTCAGTTGAGACCGACTCAACCTTCCGACTCATCTCAAATATTTATTATTTGTTAAAGATGTAAGCGACGTTCTTCAAAAGGAGATTGATTTAAAACATTTTTACGGGAAATATTGTCATTTTTCTTTTCGTCTACGAGAGTGAATATGCCTTCAGATAATTTTTCTTAAAGCCAAAGGCTCTGTCTGTTTGAAAAAAAAACCAATACGATGAGCTGTACGGTCAGCTAAAAGGCACAAACAGCAATACAATGCGAGCCGAAACATGGAAATCTATGCTGGCAAATTTGCGAAGGAAATTAGCTAATGTGTGTGCAAATTATTATTTTTCAAGTAAACCGTTTAATGTGTTTAACATGTGATATACATCTAGAGATGAAAATGTTGAAATGCTCCTAAAATATATTAATTAATGCATTATTTAAAATATTAACATTAATACCTGCTCAGACATAGTACTTGTTTAAGTGTTCTGTCTTTTGTAATAAGTAGTTTATGAATTTGTACCCCATCACATGCTTTAAACTTGTAGATGATAGATCCAGTTAAAACCAACTTAAATCAATTTAAATTATATAGTTGCTGAAAAAAGGCTGCATAGTGTCACCTCTCTGTTTAATCGGTGTTGTTGTCGTTTTTAGTTTAATAGTTTTCATTTAAAAAAAGATTGTTATATTCTATTGGAAATATGAATTTATTTAAGCATTTCTGTGGTTAATATGTTTACGTAAATAAAGTACACAGCAGAAAATGGATAACTCATAACGAAGTTGACAAAGCATTAAATTCTTAAAGAACTGTCAATTTATCAAAACGATTTAATGCGCGCGCTCACCATAACATATAAAATGTGTCAAACATCTTTTTAAGGCTAGAAAACAATAGCATCAGAACATAACAAAAAGCACAATGTTCAATTTGATAGGGATATTTAAAATCAGCTTCAGCACTGTGACAATGGCATGTGAATATTTTAACAGCCATATTCAACTCTTGATTTTACAAACGAAACACGCATGTTTTTAAAAACCATACATTTGAAATGCAAAATTAAATTGTAAGCAAGCACACTAGTTATCCTATAAGGCCACAACAAATTGATAAAATGTTCGTCGGATTTGCCGCACCTAAAAATCTTAAAACTAAATAAAAATATTTTTATTTTTATTTCGCGCCCGCAGCAACAATTTTGCTCCGCATGTATTTGTTTACAGATTTAGTTTAATTTAGCCTACGTATTTTAGGACTTTTATAACGCTTTGCGAGATTGGTTTATGGTAAAATAATGGCGGCGCTCGTCTGCATAGTCGTGTCGGCGAAAGACACCAATGGTAATTCAATTTTTTCTCCTGTGGCAATGTGTCACCGGATTACGGATGATTTTAGCGATTTCTTTATCGCAGCCGCATCATCATCAGGCCTCGAAATGTCGCCCGAATGCGTGAAGTCTGTAAATATCTGCAGTAAAGTTGGTAGTAGCGATAGAATAAAAATTTCGAACATCAACATGCAACTAAATGCCGCAGTAGAACTTGACAAAAAAATGGTCGAATATACAATTAATTCTGCACGACTTCCATCAACAAGTTCAAACTCCAATGCATTCACAGTTTTAATGAACAAGTCCAAGGTATACATTATGCCCCAAAAATATGAAGTAAACACAAGGCTTGAAGCTCAAAAGTAAAGAAACTTTCTGGTCCACAACAACTGTACTGCGACTTGATTGATTGGGCCCAGAGTACTGGGTGTGGATGGCCATCTGATATTGTCGAGGACAGTGGAAAACAAGCCCTTAAATCTCTCAGCAATGCCTTGTGGTACGTAGATCACTGCCATGCAAGACTGAAAGATGCCGGTTGTCATGTTCCAACTGAATTAAACAAATTTCAAAATTACAACAACTACAAATTACCACCTATTGTAAAGGCAGCCAGACTTGGCGAATTGGTTGGTGATCTATACTCTGCCCTTAGTTTGCCATCATTGAGTGATAAACGAAACACAGTGTTAGCCAAAATCATGGATGAATTAGCAGAATCTCTAAAACAATACAAAGACAGACTTGAAAATGATAACCAAAAACACCAAAACATAAGTCATAAAAGAGAAACAGCTAACTGCGGTGACTCGAACTCGGTTTGCATAGATCCTGTAACACCGTCCAATGTTAAAGAAGAATATAGTCATTTAAACGAGACAGTAGTGAAAACATCAGATTATTCCTATGTGCACCTTGACAAGTTTTGTACCAATAATCGTATTGAACGTCGCAAATTCATCAAAAACCTTCGTTTGTCCAAACCGATTATGTTGTATAGGGTTGCTTATGGAGGAAGCAAAGGAACATTAAACTTCATTTGGAGTGTTCCAGTAGGTCAAACAGAAGACAAAACATCCCGCAACATGAAAGTTATCTCAAATTTCAGAAGATCTTCCGACGTTCTCAAGCAGGGCTATGAGACAAGAATTTATTGACAAGTTTATAAGTTATGTGAAATGCCCAAAGTCAGTCATTAGACACATGTATTTTAGCCTAACAGGGCATGAAGAAAGTGCCAATTCTTCCAGTGAAAAAGAAATTAATGAAAGGGTGTCGAAGATCATAGGAGCAGATGACTCTCAGTTATTGATTGATTTACGAGCAACTAATGGCTCTGATACATATTATGATGCCATTTTTGAAGAAATGGGAAAGTTCTTTGAAGAACAGGTTTTACAGGTCAGTGAAAGACGAAAATTTGATGAAATGTATTTGCCATTGGCAATTTCAATAGAGACTTTAAAGTATGACATTTGTAAAAGAGTGCCTGATGGAACACCCATTCCTAGCAATGAAACGATACGACTGCAGTTTTGTCCCAGTAATCCATTTCATAAAACTGCTCTAAGGTACACTGGTCAGTTCAATGTAAAATTCCGTGTGCAGACACGCCAGGCAAGAGTTTCACATCCTGATTCACACTATGCTGTAAAATACTTTCAGTATATGAAAGAATTTTGTGTGATGTTTAGAGACAGTGCTATGTTCTTATGCATGGAGGACAAGGCAATAGTTCCAGTGGGAGAACCAGGAATCCCTATATCAACTGGAGTAAGAGGGCATAACAAGGTTCTAACACCTTCAGAGGGACCTGTATTAGTTGCAACTGACCATGATTTTCATCTTTGCGGTCTTGTTCCTTCAGTTGTTCTTGTCACAGAAATTCCTAGGGACTCCAAAGACAGCTTCTTCTCAGGGGACATGCATCTGACAACAAAAGAAACGGTATTCAGCCCATCTAGCCCATTTAGACATGCTGCTGAAGTTATTGAACTCGTAAGATTAAATGATGCCTTCCTTCTCTGCAGATGGATTAAATTTGAGAACCCCAATCATGTGCCTTTATACTGATGGAGGACCGGATCATAGAGTCACTTATTAAACGGTTAAGTTGTCGCTCACTCTTATCTTCATGCATTTAGATTTGGACATGCAAATTGCACTCCGAACAGCACAATCACATAGTTGGACCAACCCAGCTGAACGTTGCATGTCCATTTTAAATTTGGCCTTGCAGCATATTGCGCTAGACAGAAATGAAATGGAAGAGAAGTATGAACAGATGGATAAAAACCTGTCTTCTCTAACTGCAGTAAGAAACCAAGCCGATGGATAAAAACTTGTCTTCTCTAACTGCAGTAAGAAACCAAGCCAGACTAAAAGATGGTCTGAAAGAGGCTTTCAAGAAAAGTATGAAACCAGTGGTTGATCTTGTGAACAAACGTTTCTCACAAATGAGCTTGAAAGGAAACCCTGTTAAAACTTTGAAAGGGGTATCAGATGAAGAGATCACATCCATCTTAGATATCACTGGTGTTGGCTTTGGAGCAGATAGTCCAGTAGCCACAGCTGACACAAAAAGCGCTGAATTAAAGACAAGCAAACATCTGCAGGTAAAACAAACTAAATTTATTTTTTTAAGAAAAATGCATAATGTCCTGCTTGTCTGGAAAGGATATAATAATTGTTGTTCTCAGTAAAATTATATTGATATAACTATATATTGCCCTCTACTAAAATTGCTTATGGTCACTGATTACATAATACATATTTATATTAGTTTTTAATATGTCACTTCCAATTTAAGTACAGTCCAACCTGCCAATAACGACCACTCAAGGGATTTGGTCGTTGTGGTCTTTGTTCACAGGTGATCTTTATTCGCAGGGTCGATTGAAACTTTGCAAAATATGCTTGTAGGTTTTTAACTGGTACCGTATCTGTGTATGTGCTCTTTTGTTTAATTGCGTGAATACTAATGCATGTATAATGTAAAAAGGATTGAAACACAGTTTGTTTTATATTTACATGTATTATTTCAATTCACGTCATGAACTTTCACTTAGATGCCATAATGGTTAACTTTAACTGACAATTTACTTATCTATAATCTATGCATGTCGTATCACGGAGAAATGTTAAGAAAGGAATGAATAAAAAAATGTATGTGCGTAATTGGCATCGTAATTGTAACGAAACCATAAATTTCATTAATAAGTTGATATAAGCTCCAATCTTTTCTTTGATATTTTTGGCAACTATTACATAAATAATCGCGAGCCACTAAAATAAATTGGCAGCGTCTTACACCTTCGACAAAATGTCAAATGCATAAAAGAAGCAGGCGGCTAACAATTAGCAAAGTGTGTTAAATAAACAAAAACAGCTATCAAATTAAGTAAACTGTCACTTGCCAATATCTTTATAGCGACCGACCAGTGATCTGGTAAGATGTTTATCACGTGACTATCACAGCATCATGGCGGCCATTGTTTTAAGAAGAGAATGACTATCAAAATGTTTGTCTTAAATATGCATCGTTAATGATATGAAACCGTTAATTTCCTTAATGAGTTTATGAAAGCCCCAAATTTGTCTTTGATATTTTCGGCAATTAGTACATTAATCGCGAGTCACTTAAATACAAAGGCAAATTTTTACACTTTTGACAAACTGTCAAATGCATAAAAGAAGAAGGCGACTACCAATTAGCAATGCATGTTAAATAAACAAACAACTGCAATGGAGTGCAATAAACTGTCACTTGCCAATATCTCCATAGCGACCGACGAATCCACTGGTAAGATGTGTATCACATGACTACGCAGCGTCCTGGTGGCCATTTTGTTTTTTAAAAGTTGCGAAATCGTTGATTTTTATGATTGCAGTGGTCGTTGTAAGCTATCAAAATGGAGATTTGGGAATGTAAAAGGGTGGTCGTTGGTCTTTGTTGACAGGTGGGCTTTATTCGCAGGTTCAATATATAGTGAAATCGTTCGGGAGAAAATCAGTGTGGTCGTTATTGACTGTTGGTCGCTATTAACAGGCGGTCGCTCGGGCAGGTTGAACTGTATTTGTTTCGCATTAAATTAATATGAGCCAGTGCGTATACTATTATCTGACAGAAAAACAAATAAAGGTTTTTAACATTCAACCTTAAAATATGCATCTGGCACAGGCAAGCAATTTGTCTAGGTTATGGAAAGTTTAATTGTGTCGCTTTCTGAGAAAACTGGTCATAATGCATGTGCGTAAAATGTCGTCCCAGATTAGCCTGTGCAATCCGCACAGGCTAATCAGGGACGACATTTTCCGCCTATACTTGATTTTTGCTAAGAAGAGACATTATTTAAACGAAAAATTCCATAAAAGCGGAAATTGTCGTCCCTGATTAGCCTGTGTGGACTGCACAGGCTAATCTGGGATGACAATTTATGCACAAGCATTATGTCCAGTTTTCTCAGAACAATACACAATTATTCAATTTTAAAAGTTAAATGTTTACCGGGTAACATTATTAATTTTTTTATTAAATATTGGATATTGTAAAGACTATGCTGTCTTATTAACAATATTAATGAAAACGTGTGTTTATTATATTTTATAATGAAAAATCAACCTATGTATAAAGATAAAAAATGAAAAAAAAAAACATGTTATTAATATGGAAGAGCGTCTATAAACATCAGTGTCCTTTCTTCTAAAGGATTTCTTTGAGAGGCATGCAGAATCAAGCCACTACTGCTTCCAGTGTTAAAGAAGTGTTCATCCGATGAATGTGGCTACTGCTCAGTCAACCCAGTCCGAGATCAGGATGTTTTTGACCGCCTCAGGTTCCTCCCTGAACCAAAGCCGGTCGAAAATGGTGAACACTACCTACCATTCAGTGAGGTATATTTATCGCATTTGCATTCCATTGTATGACATATAATTATGAATGGATGAAGTTGTGTAAATTACAAATATATTTTGGAAACTTACTTTGGCGTTTGAAGATTGTGTACCTGTGCAAATGGTCAATAGCTACAATTAAATTTGAATAATCAATTTACTCATGTTTACTTCATTGATCTGACAACATACTATGTTCTGCCTTTTGTTTAATAAAAAGGCATATATTATAAATTATATAAATTATAATAACATAATAATAATTCCAGTTGTTTGGGAAAGCCCTGACCCGTGACAAGTACAGACCCTCAACCAGACCATGTGGAACCTATGATGAGGAATTACAAAATCATGATAAAGAGAATCGAGAAATTTTGAGGGTAATAATGATTATAATATTTTAGAAGCTCGCAAATCACTTAACACTTTATTTCATGTTTATATTATTACATTTAGGTCAAACTGTCAAACCTCATTGTAATGTCGCCGGGGCAAAGTAGATATGGTGTCCGCCTAGCGACCGAGAGGTCACGGGTTCGATCCCCATAGTAGGAGCGTGCTTTAGATCTCCCCATAGACACCAAGTACTGGTTCTAGTCCCAGGAAAAGGACTCTAGAGCGTTTCAAAAAAGCCTAAGGCTTTCAATGCAATCAAGCTAAAATAAATAGGTTTAAACTAAACCTCATTGAATTACAACTGTGATATTAAAATAAAAATCAGAGAAATATTCCAAGTGCATTTTTGTTGCAGTATACATCCTTTCCTTCTACCACCTGGCAATTGGCAACACCAAGAGAAAAAGTGATTATGTCAAAATGATGATATCATGGTGCCAACATTTTTGCAGGCTGGAAAGTGAAGCGGGCATCTTGCCATAAAAAGCATTTTTTTTATATTTTTGCTATCATTACACTATATCTTTCCATGTTGTTTTAGAATGAGAAGCTTCGAGATGCTGTCCTTTGCGGAGAATGTAGCAGGCCAAGATGTGTCTTCAGTCCAAACAAGCTTGACCGACAACAGGTAAACATTTTGTAAAAATACAATCTACAGCGTGTTTCAACATTATAGGATCATAACATGTTGCTTACATAATTTTTAAAAGTCTAAATTAACATTTAAACATCACAGTTATACACAGTGAGGCAGGATTATTAAAAGACACATATTGATCCAATAAATTGATATGAATGATACATATTCTTACAGATCAGAAAAAAGCTCTTTGGCTTGTTTTTTTTTTTTTTTTTTTTTTTCCGTTTTTAGTACTTTATTCACTACATAATATATGCACATACCATCATTTTACACAGGGAAAAGTACATATATATATAAACATATGGAATACATGAAAATGAAAAAGGATGTGATGTTTTAAATAATGAAGGACACAAACGAATACAAGTAGAAAAGCATATGAAGTAGATATATTAACATATTTATTTTCTTTTTTCCCTTAAATTTAAGAAAACAGATTTAAATCACAAAATTATTCCATTTTTGAGTATGTTTTTCAGTTTTACCCTTCCATCCTGCGATAATCTCTTCGATTTTTATTTTGTATTTAAAATATTCCAAAAATCTTTGAAAAATTGGTGGACATCGTTGATATTTGCATTTAAATATAAAATATTTTCCTAGTAATACAATAAAATTGATACAGTTTGAGCAGTTTCTATTGTTGATAAAAGTATTACAAAGTGAAATACATTCATAAGACAATTTGAAATCAGTACAAATGCTAAGTTGGGATTTTATATATGTCTCAATGTTGTTCCAAAAAATATGAACATTAGGACAATTCCAAAACAAATGCATATTAGTTTCAACAGACATTGAACATAAATCACAGAGACTAGATTCTACAATGCCATATTTAAACAGGTTTTCGTTGTTGGGAACAATGTTCATCATATATTTATACTGGAACGTTCTTAAGGAGGAATCTATTGTGATTTGAATATAATTTGTGAATATTGATTCCCAATGTAACTGTTTATTAAAAAGCATTTCCCATTTGTGTTCTTGTTTGTTGTTTTTTATATGTGTATTCTCTATTAACAGTTCGTTTATAAATTTGCATATTTTTGTTGTCGGGGTGATTCTATTAATAAGGTAACTAGGTGGCACGTATGACCTTTCTTCATTGTTAATTTTTCTTTCCAGCATTTTGGTATACAACCAACTAACGTGTGGTATTTTAAAAAATCAGAACGGGGCAAATCATATAATTCTTGAAGTTCTGTGAAGGTATGAAAATGTTTGTTCCTGTAGTTAAAGATATGTTCTATTTGTGTAATACCTCGATCGAACCATGTTTTGTAAAACAATGTTTTATTCAATAGAAATATATTTGAATTGTTCCAGAGTATTTCTTTCCCTATGATTGTCTGTTTTTCTTTATAGTTCGCGCGGCACCATCCTTTTAAGCATTCAGTTAGAAATTTAGATTTCAATTCCAAAGAGTCTATATTTGATGATTTTAGGTTGCATTTAAAGATAAAGAGATTGCCATTATTTTCAAGCATGTCACTGTAAATTTTTGCCCATTTTGTTGTTGGTTGATATAACATCCTTTTCACCCAGCTTGATTTTAGCGCGTCTATAAAATTTTCGAGATCAATCATTTTGAGTCCTCCATTTTTGTAGTTTTGAACAATTTTGTTTCTCGCGATTTTATCTGGTTTATTATCCCACAAAAATGAAAACATTGAGTTCTTTATGTCTTTTATAATTTCATTGCCTGGGTTATTTAAAACTGTTAAAGGATATATAAGTTTCGGAAAGGCGAATGTTTTTAAAACAGTAATTTTTCCCATTAAACTTAGTTTCCATTTTTGCCATTTTGCCAGACAATTTTTAAACTCTTTAATCTTTGGTTTGATGTTATACTCGGTCATTTCGTCCGTGTTATTCAAAAATGTTATACCTAACGTTTTTGCACTTTCCGATGTCCATGAAAAATTGTGTTTTTTACAGAAAATAATGTTTGAAAATTTCATACGTCCTATGCGCAGAACAGTGCATTTATTTTTATTTAATCTTAGGCCTGATATTTTTGAAAAATTGTCAAGGGTTGCAATAAGGGTCTCAAATGATAATCTTGATCCATCCAGAAGGAAGCATGCGTCATCTGCGAAGAGCGTTTGTTTAATTTCTGTATTTTTCACTCTTATACCGGAAATATTTTCATTTGTATTTATTTCATTTGCCAATAATTCTATACAAATTATAAATATGTAGGGAGACAGCGGGCAGCCTTGTCTAACACCTTTTTGTATGTTAAAGTATTCAGAAAAGTGACCATTGTTTGTTATGCATGACTTAGCGTCTTTGTAAAACAAATTAATCCAATTTATAATTGCGGAGTTGAAACCAAATTTAGCTAAACTATTCCTCATGAAAGCATGATCCAGACTGTCGAATGCCTTATTAAAATCTGAGAAAAAAATTAGCCCATTTTCATTGTAAATATTCACTTTTTCAATAGCTTCTGACAGGCATCTTACATTTTCTCCTATATACCTTCCTTTCACAAAGCCAGTTTGCTCTGTGCCTATAATGGTTGGGAGGTGTTTTTTTATTCTATTTGCAATTGCTTTTGATGCTATTTTGTAATCACAGTTAAGTAGTGATATTGGTCTCCAATTATTTAATGTTAATAGATCTTTGTCTCCTTTTGGAAGTAAAGTTATGATACTTTGTTTTTGAATTTCTGTTAAGTTGCCATTATCATAAGAATAATTTAGTGAATTTACTAGGTATTTCTTTATATCTCTCCAAAATATTTTATAGAAATCCGCAGTTATACCATCGGAACCCGGACTTTTGTTGTTTTTCATATCTTTTAAGGCTTCTGCACATTCGTATTCTGTAAGATGCTCTATATTATCCGGATTATTTATTCTATTTACATTGTTGTTAAAAAATTTCGAATGGCTGCTCTCCTCGATATTATTATCTTTTTTATACAATTTTTGATAAAAGTCTTTTATATGGTGTATGATTTTCTCAGGATTTTCTTCTATTTTGTTTTCGTCAATTTTTATTTGTTTTATCGTTTTCTTTTCAGAATGATATTTTTCCAGATTAGCGAAATATTTTGTATTTTTTTCGGCTCCCTCAATCCATTCAGCTTTACTCCTTAACATATAACCTTTTATTTTAGTATTATTAAATTCATGTAATAATTGTTTTGCATTATTTAATTGTTCTAAAAGTAAATTATCGTTTGAATTTGATAATAACTTAGTTTCAATGTTTATAATATGTTGAAGTAGCTCATTTTCTTGTTTATTTTTAATTTTATTTTTATGGCTTGAATATTTGATGGTTTCATCCCTTATTCTTCCTTTAATTAATTCCCATAAGGTGTTCGGGTTAGCTTCTTGATTAAACTCAACAACTAAATTTATTTCATTTTTAATTTTTGACTGATATTCAGTGTCTAGTAATAACGAATTGTTTAATTTAAAATACCCGGGTCCTCTTTCTTGCTTGTTGGTATTTAATATCATTTTAACAATAGAATGATCGGAGCGATAACCTGGGTGTATTTGGCAGTCCGACACGGCATTTAAAATGTTGTTTGAGATTAAGAAATAATCTAGTCTGCAAAAAATTGGTGGGTGCGTGTTGGAATGCCATGTATAAACCTTTGCAGTTGGGTTTTTTGTTCTGAATATATCACTGAGATCGTAATTTTCTATGATATTATTTATTTTATTTGATGTTTTATGGTTAGAATTGTCCCTTCCATTTAATTTGTCGAAGTTATAGTCTAAAACGGCATTAAAGTCACCTCCAATTATTAATGTTTCGTCTTCGTAGTCTTTAATAGTATTCTCTAATGTGTTATAGAAATTGACGTCATCATTATTTGGTGCATATAGATTAATCAAAATTACGTTGCTATCTGATATATGTAGTTTTATAAGTTGCATTCTTCCAACTATGATTTCTTTATATTCAATAATGTCACAATTGCATGATTTATTAATAAGAATTCCTACGCCATTGCTATTGGAGCTACCGCCACTTAAAAAATATTGCCCTGTCCAAGAAGCTCCCCAATTTGTATTATCATTCTGAGCATTATAGTGAATTTCTTGTAATAAAACAACAGAAAATGCCTTTTGATTTAGCCAGCTTAATACTTCATCACGCTTATTCTTAGTCCCTAAACCCTTGACATTAAATGTAACAATTTGTATATTAAGTAGAATATATTTGATTTATCGCATTGCACTGAGTTCTGCTTAGAATATGTCTTCTTATATTTTTTGACTGCTTTAAAATATGTAACGTTATATTGTATTGTATGTTTGTGTCATGTGAAGTTTTATTACGAAGTTTTCTTATTTTTTTATTTATCTTTTAATTTGGAGTTGGAAATACTTGTGTTCTGCTATATGATGCATGTTTAACGTTTATTACCTTTTAATATTCAATATCTTTTGCGTTTTGTGCATGTAAGCGGGTGTGTGAATGCGTGTGCGTGTGTGTGCGTGTTTAAGCGGCGTGTGTGCGGCGTGTGTGCATGTGTGTTGGGCAGATCGCATCAAAATAATATTGTACGTCTTACAGGTGGATTCAATTTTACAGCATAAACAATTTTACAAAATACATCGTAACTAAGCTGTGCGCTTTGTAGAACTATCTAAACATGTAAGTACAATTTTGTAACATACATACTTTTGCAACATACATCTTAATTGAGCTTTCCACTATAGAGATTCCCCGTTGCCTTGAAAGGTATTTAATATGGTATTTATCATGGCAAATGACGAATAAGTATTTTATCGCAAATAGCGAGGCTGTGGTACAAAATAACATATTATGAACAAAAACAAAACAAACTATTAAAGCACATTTGTTCCATACAACCTTGCGCAGTTATACAAAATACATGTGTTCGTATATAATAAGTATGGAAGTGGGTACAACCACGTATCTTGTTTGCAGTTACAGTCCACGGGCTCGCTATTTACATTTGAAGAAGGAAAGTAGTTCAACTAATAAATTTAATCGTACGTATTGCAATTTCATTTCGTTATCTAGGTATAATGAACTTTGGCAGGCAGCCAGTAATCTCATGTTGTAATATACATGAACGACAGCTCTACAAAAGATTAACAAGCATATGTATGTGCAAGAAACAAACAGCAGTTTGGTTATATACACACAAAAAACGATTATGCAAAACGATTCACAAGCATATGCATGTACAGTAACGACACACAGTAGTTTTAGTAATATGCATGAAAGACATCTATACAACAAGATTAACACACCTATGTCCGTACAAAAACACCCCGCAGTTTAACAATTAACTATCATTAGCAATTGCAAGACGTTTACATATTATACATTTGTTTAATTTTATTTGTACGTAAAAAATGCCAATTTTCCAACGAAAAATGTTAAAGATGATTTATTTTTATTTAATACACTATTATAGTAGTAAACAGTTTTACTTTAATATCTTTCGCGACTAGGGTATACTACTAAATGTTTTTGCAAGTTAGCAATATCTAATAAATACGACGACAGCCCGTGTGTAGAAGCTTAAATTGTCGAAAGCAAAAGTATCAAGCTTCTCATTAGGCTTTCGGTACGTTTAAAACATATTATGGAGTCATATTACTCCATTGTTGTTTTAATTGAGTCTTTTGTATAAATTATTATTTTACTTTTAAATTTATTTTCCACAAGTTTTTTGATGATTTCATGTTAAGCAATATCTTATAAATTCCACTACAGCCCGTGTGTAGAGGCTTAAATTGTCGAAAGCAAAACTATCAAGCTTCTCACTAGGCTTTTGATAATTTTAAAAACATATTATGGAGTCATACTACTTCACTATTGTTTTAATTGAGCATTTTTGTATAAATTATTATTTTACTTTTACATATGTTTTAAAACTTATTTTTGACATTCATACAATAAACATTGAAGTGTTTTTAATGTTATAATATTTCAATAGATATTTAAGTAGCGCACGGATTAATTTAATCCGCTTTACAATTTCTTGCTTATTGTATGGTTAGTCCAAGCACAATAACGGTTTACATTTTATACAGATCGGTATTTATTTGTGATTGGTAAAGAATGTTGCACGAGCATTTTGTGAATGTATAACGCACATGGCTTTTCACGAGCAAACACTATATTTGTGTATGTATACTGTTCAAAAAAGGAGTATAATCCTTTTTCTTACTGTCTGCGGTTTGGCCATGGCAAGTCTAGCCATTCCTGGTATTCGTCCTGTTTCACAGTGCGTACATGTCCCATTTGGTCCCGGTATTTGATTATCCCATTGCTGGTCCAGGCGTCTTTCACCTCGTCCATCATTTTCTTTTTGACACACATTAAGACTTGCAGATTTATTTTCGTCAGGTCTTCGTTCACGTAAACGTTCGAATTTTTCAGCAGTTTTCTGTTTCGTATAATTTTGTCTTTTGTAAATCTGGAGACAACCTTAACAATGATGTCGCGATTTTTGCTTTCTCTATTTGGTATTCTATGCACGATATCAAAGTCATTCATTGAGATCTCTGCTATTTTTTTCTCTTTGAAAAAATTTATTACTTTTGTCGCTGTTTCTGTTGCTGGTTCATTTGGGTCTGGATCTGGTATTCCTTTGATCTTTATATTGTTGCGTCTGCTATATTGTTCAGCATCATTTTCACCCTGTTTTCTCATTTCTTGTTCTCTTATTGTTTTCCGAACAATTAAGTCGCTTTCCTGTTTTATGTCTGTAATGCTCTTTTCCAATGTTTCTAATCGAGTTCTAAGCTTGTCATTTTCCATATCTCTTTCGAAAAGTTTACCTTCTAAAACTTCTATTCTGTTTACCATTGACTTTAAAAGCTCTTCTTTCATTTCTAATAAGAGGTCTTTGATTGTTTCTCTAATTGTACCGTCACCTTTTTTAATTGTACCTTCTAGCCTGCTATCCATTTTCTTCATCGCGGATTCTACTCGTTCTAGTTTGCTATTCATTTGTTTCATCTGTTTTATGACTTCAGTCAGTTCATCATCAACTACTTTTGGTTCCATATCGATTTCATTAATCGGATCATCGTTGTTCTTTGATTTCTTCTTCTGTTGTTTTCTATTGCTTTTATTGGGCGTCGCTTGTTCTGACATGCTATTTTCTTGTTCACTTGTACTTGACAGTGCTTCGCTTCTTTTTCTTCTTTTACTTTCTTTTTCGCTGTCTTGTTCTTGTTTACCCTTTGTTATCGTCTTTGAAATATTCCTGTCACTATTCATGTTTGTTGCCTTATTGTTTTCGCACAGTATAGTTTTTGACATACACGTCGAGGAATGTATTTATTAAACGCAGTGTTCTCTACTAATTCTATGTTTTATATCAAGCATCATTTAGCATCATCTATTATAAAGTCACAGCATACCTTTTAGTCATAAAGTATTTCCAACATCCACTTTATTTTATCACTTTATTTCATTTATTTTTATTTTTTTTCCAGTGAAAAAGTATTCCAACCTTCACCTTAGGGTTACACACCAACCTCTTTGGCTTGTTGGTTTGCAACTTAGAGCCCGAATATTTTTTGTTAATGTCTGACCAAACACGGTATGTGTTAATATATCACCAGATTGACATTGCAAAACATTGTTTTTTATTTCATACCATCAAAGGCCCATTCAAGATATAAATATTTGTAAAACAAAAAATGCATTGGTAAATGATAATCTTAATATGAAGGAAATGCATTCGTTTTTGCTTTGATTTGAATAGGTTTCAAGTCTAATACTGCTGCAAACACAAAGGTTGGGAGGCAGTTTATTGGAGTCACTCTGTCGGTCAATCCTTCTGGCAATTTGTTTGCATGCGAATCACCATAAAGTGTAGATAAACATGACACAATTTTCACACATATTGATTCACTTATTCCTTAGTTACATGTATGTGCTCTTGAACTTATCCAAGACATAGCTGCCATCAATTCCATGTCTATGAAGAGGCTTTGGAGAAGTATTACAGTAATAGAAATTTAGTAATATGAGAAATTTTACTAGCCGGAGTCAGAATTTTCGAGCGCAGCCATTTGTGTACATTTTGTTCAAAATAACAGACACATTTTTTTATTAATTAATCCTTCGAATACATGGCAATTTTCTTCGTACTTTTATCATTCTGAATGTAAGCTTCTAATGGCAGTTGATTAAAGTTGCTCAAATTCTTTTTGGAAAAAAAAATAGCGAAAATAAAATTAGAAATTGTTTAATATCTGTTTTATGAATTGTACAAGCACTTCAGGCTGGTAAAATTGGGAATTTCTATAAGCCTAAAAAAAAGACCATAGATTTTTTTCTGTTTGGATAGGGCAAATAATGATGACTGTCAATTTTGTGAAAAGCTCCATAACATTTCACTTCCTTGCAGGAGGAATTCTTGCGGAACATTAAGGCATGCCATTCGTACATCTGTGGAGATCAGTTGGAAGATGCACCTGACCTGTATGTTCGGAGATGCGTGACCTGCAGCTCTGAGGTGGAAACAGCTTATTACTCAGCCAAGTGTCGGCATTACCTACCACCAGTGTGCATCCACTGTGGAACTCCTGACAGTCTGTTAGATGACAACGATGCATATGTTGCAGATTTGTATACAAAATATTCCATAGTCAGGCTAATTTGTGTGTCTTGTCGACATTCTGGAAAAGAGGCAAAAACATGGGGCGCCAAGAAGTTTGTAAAAAAACAAAAAGTCAAGTGAACTCATTCAAGCCTTCAAACGTTCCTACTTTGATTTGGTTTGTAAATGAGACCAAAGCAAAAGTATGTGTTTATAATGACCATCATCATCATGTTTATAAATGTTAACATGTTGTGATTGAAAATGAAAAATCATGGATTGGAATAAAGAGCAAATGCTTTAACTTTAAAAAATATTAGTGTTTCGTATTTGCCAGTTTAATTTCTATTTCTACAGATTTTAATTGTTTTGTGTTAAGATTAAGGTTGATACTAGTCATTTGTGATTGCACTTTGTTTTATTGTAAATTGATGTGTTTTTTAAATAGTCACGCTAAATATTGTTCTACTACTATTGTTCTAAATATATATTATAGTACAAGTCATTTAATAAGTATACTAGAACTGATACTAGTCTTTTTATGCCCCAGTAGGGTGGCATATAGCAGTTGATCTGTCCGTCTGTCAGTCCGAAAACTTTAACATTGGCCATACTTTTTACAATATTGAAGATAGCAACTTGATATTTGGCATGCATGTGTATCTCATGGAGCTGCACATTTTGAGTGGTGAAAGGTCAAGTTCATGTAAAAAATTTTATATATTTTCAAAGTGGCGCAGTAGGGGGCATTGTGTTTCTGACAAACACATCTCTTGTTTGGCACTCAAATTAGACAAATATATGTCACTGTGCTATGTTAAAATAAAGGGCTCCTACTAATTACATCTATAAATAGTTTTGATTAAAAGGCATGTGTTTTATATTAAAATAAAAAACTTTAACTATCCATTTCTTATTGTTCTTTCATTAGGAAGTTATGTTTTTTTTTACTTTACAAAACTTAAACTTCTCATTTCTAATTTTTACATTGCTAATCTAACCAAAGTAATGCATTTGAGTATTATGTATACTACTATAACCTATGATATTTAGAACTAATACAGATTCAAGATATTTCTTATGCTTGATGTTTAGCATATTAATTATTGTCATGTTATTTAACTTTCATTGACAGAAGACTGAGCTCCTTATATAACTTTGCTAGTGAAAAGTACAGTGTACCATGTTAACATTAAGTAGTCACTACCTGTTGTGAATAAGCAGGATAACTATTCGAGAATATTTTGTTTATCATACTTTTACAAACATTGGACTAGAGTTAAACATAGTTAGTACTACTAAATGACTTTGTGTTTGTATTTTGAAGATATCATGCATTTATTTGGCAACAAATATCAATTTACAGAGACAATATATCTATTTTTTATTTTTCGCTCTTCGCTCGCCTGTGATTTAAAAAAAAATAGAATAAAAATGTATTTATTTTTATTTCGCTCGCTCGCTCCAATTTTTTTTGGCTAAAATCCGTAGAACAAATCATCAATTTGTTGTGGCCTAACATTTAAGTATTTAATGACTCCTGGTAATTCCAGCTACCACGAACAATGGTGATAGTTGTTTATACAGTTCCATTGGATACGCGATGTGTCATGTAATCAAAATGGCTACATGTTTAATTAATGTGAAATTGTTCATTGTCAGGACACGTCTATTGCAAGAGCATTGGGCATCAAATTATTATGTGATTTTAAGTCCTTGGATGAACCATCATTTAATATATAATGCTATACTTAGTTTGCATCAACAACTCGGAATGTCCATTGTATATCCATGTTAAATTCTCTGATAAAGCAAGAAATCATGTGCAAACTTATATTACCCAAAATATGCATTTACTATAAGTCAATATATATTCTCCCATGTAACAATATCAAATGGCATTTCCATATGAAAATTAACCCCACATTTATGTACTAGTTATACCCCCACAAACGAAGTTTAAGGGGTATATAGGAGTGAGCTTGTCGGTCGGTCGGTCTGTCGGTCCGTATTAAGTGTCCGCTCTCTAATTCAAGTTGTTTTCATCCGATCTTCACCAAACTTGGTCAGATGTTGTATCTAGATAATGTCTAGGTCAATTCGAATATGGGTAATGCCGGGTCAAAAACTAGGTCACGGGGTCACTTAGTGCGTTTTAAACATTGAGCATGGTGTCCGCTCTCTAATTCAAGTAGTTTTCATCTGAGCTTCACCAAACTTGGTCAGAAGTTGTATCTTGTCGATTGATTGGGACTTGAAAGAACAATACCCGCTATGTTAAAATGCCCTTCAATGTGCCAACCGGTTTTAAAACATATTTTAGTGGACCGCAGAATAACAATATTATTACACATTAATTTCGAAAGAAAAGCATGTCAGCACTTTCCCTAAGTTAAATGATGTCATACATTATTCATCGATCAATGAACAAAACATCCTAACAAATGTGCAGAAGGTAAATAACACGGTTATGTGTTGGTAATATGTTTATTAATTTCAACGTAAACAAATAGCGACGCATTCATGACTGTTCAGTAAACCCAAGGCGTAAAATGATCCCCTTGTTCTCTACTTGATTTGTTGCAGACATGTCAGGTATATAGCAGTCGTTAAATAAAAAACAAAACAAGCTACAAATATGAATACAAGACGCATGTTCTAGTACTGAATTATACAGTAAATAAAGTTTAGTTTTGTACTAGGAATGTCATTTGTCACACTCCCTATACACCATTTATTCAACAGGCTGGCATACACGATATCGATAACAGCCACAACATTTAAATAAATAATTATTGATGAGTTCAACGAGGGAAAGTTTTGTTCGGTTTGCTTTTTCAAGGTATAAATTACCAATAAATTACCAATATTAATATAAATTACCACTATTAACTTGGTACGCACCGTTATGCATGAATATGAATATAACGATTCGCAGAATAAACAAGTTTTCGTACTTGAAGCGATTTAAAACAATTGAAGCTTACCTCGCTAAGTATTCAATAATAGTCTTATTTAACTCGTGCAAAACGTGCAATATACAAAACAGAATATACATAATAGAAAAAAACATGGGTTAGGCGTTGCAGTTTCATTGACATTTAAGCCGTGAACTGGTCATTTTCGAAGAAAAATGTAAAATTGTTTTTTGATCACCTACCTACATAGTTATTAACCCTTTCCCACTTTGAATCAAAGTGAAAATGGCTATGTGCAAGCAGCATAAAACCAGAGCAGCCTGCGAGTAACTCGCAATCTGTTCAGGTTTTATGCTGTTTGCTGCTCATCAGTATCTAAGGCTTGGAGATGAAGCCTTGAAAACTTGAATCTTGTAAGAAAGGTCTTAAATTTAATATACGGTAACTTTCCAAGGGACTACAAATGCGTGAAAATACGTATCTAAGTGGTAACGGGTTAATATCATTCACATGCGATCGTTTGAGTCAATCTGCCAGGATGTTCGAGAGTAGTTGAGTATACATTAATTAAAGAACCGTATATTTAAGTGAAACAAACCAAGGACCATATTTCTTCCAAAATTGGTCGTGGCCAAATATTTTGCCCGCGTTTGAAATCATCCATACATGCAAGAAATTCAACTGTAAAAATTAAAGCAAAATCTGTCAGTCAGTTTAAGAGGAATTGAGTGCACACGGTTTCGGAGAATATAACTATATTCTGCATATTTAAACAAGAAAAAACATTCTTTCAAAACCGCCGCATTTGTTTGTGTGTTATAGTATTCTTGTACTCGACAAAATATGGTTTTATTGGTGGCCACTGTTATCTTTGTTGTTTTGGTATAAATACTTTAAATTCATTTATCGCTGAACAAAATACATCTTATTAACTGTTTATGACCCATAAGTCCATACGAGTCCAGTAAGTCTCTATGATGCTCTTGCCAACCATGACGTTATATTAGCCCTGTCCTGAGAAAACTGGGCATAATGCATGTGCGTAAACTGTCGTCCCTGATTAGCCTGTGCAGTCCGCACAGGCTAATCAGGGACGACACGTCCCGCCTCAATTGGATTTTTGCTAAGAAGAGACTTCATTTAAACGAAAAATGTCATCAAAGCGGGAAGTGTCGCTACGCACATGCATTATGCCCAGTTTTCTCAGAACGCGACTCATGTAATCCGTCTAGTCGCTCGAACTTAAAAAATCGATCAGACTGCATGTCACGGTCGTTATGTTGTAGTGCACAGTGACGTTGATCTGGGTTTTGTAACAAAGTGGAGCGCAGAATAGTGATTGCGTGTGATGACATAGTGTGCCTGATAGGCCGATTGACATGCCAGTCAAAACATATCCTGAAAAGATCGGGTACGTTTTAGAGCCGGAAAAAAATTCGAACGCAAACACATGTAAACATAACAGTGTATGCAGACCATTGCGCGCTTCCACATCCACCTCACTCATATTGAGTAAAGGTCCCTATTAATCCAAACCCACTATCCATACACCTGCCTAGCAAGAACAGACGTGTATTTGGTGAAATTTTCTACGCGCTTAAAAGCCGCATTTCAAAAATGCCGATGTAAACCACTTTACTTGTATTTCAATCTATAAATATATGCGTATCAAATGGAGATCGTGAAACAATTCGTTTAAAACTCGGAATTTGTCTGCTATATACGAGGTACAAATAAGACAATTTAATCTGAGGGGTTGTGTACTGGTATTCAACATTAAGTTATCATAACAGTTAGAGCCTTTTAAGTTCGCAACACAAAGATACAATTCTTGTGAAATTGTGACCAGTTTGAAAAAACAAGTCGTTTCATTCACTAGTGAACTAGTCCGTCTAAGGCACTGGTACTACTGTGTGGTTATGTGTGTTTACAATTGTGCCTGTCCTTGAGGCCGTCCTTCCGTCCCACTGTTGTTGTGTCGCGCTGAACTAAAACATTATCGGTTCTAGGAGAGAGACATATTGCAAACTTATTAACTAGCATGTTAAGTTGTGGTATTTTCGAAATAGGCGACATTTAAGATGACACCTACCGGAATTCGTAGGAAACGGCTCTTGATAAGCGGTCAAGGAACGCATCATTAAAAAACACCTTTTTCCAACACAATTTATTACAAGACAGCAAACAAAAATATAAAGCAATATGGCTATTCAGCGCTAAAATGAAGCTAAGCACACTCATTGTTAACACAGTTTTAAAAATGACCTTCAAATTATCAAGATAAACACAAAACAGTAAATCAAAACAGAGTCATAAATTTGGCCCTAATTTGGAAACATTCTTTGTTTTAATTTGATCTGGTGACCAAGGTTTCAGACGCATCTGACCAAGATTCTAACTTATAATAGATATTGGCACTATAACAATCTGACCAATTTTATGAAGATTGGGTCATAACTGTTACTTCTAGAGTGAAACAACTGTTCTTCTAGTATTTGCCCATTGATCAAGTTTTCATGCACGTGACACAAATTCCAACTGGTTTTAGATATTTCCGAAAAAAACAGTATTACAAATTTTCATCAATATTGAATCATTTATATGTCCTCTAGAACGCTTACAAGGTGTTTTTTATAGTTGACCTGGTTATCTAGTTTTCGGACGCACAAAGCCCTGATTTGTACAAGTTTCATAAAGAGTCTTAAATGTCCAATCTAGAATGGTAACACGGTTTTTATAAAATTGTGTTTGGTTATAAACGAACGTAACCCAGACGTAACCCAGATTACAACTTGGTTAAAAGAATGTCAAGATAAACATTCTGAACAAGTTGTATCAAAAGTGTGTCATATTTGTCCTCTGATTATAAGGTTTTCCTAACATTTGACCTGGTGACCTATGTGTTTGACGCCCATGATCCAGATTCAAACTCGCCAAAGATATTGTCTATATAAACAATATGAACATGTTTCAGATGAGATCGGATAACAAACATGACATTTAGAGCCGAAGGTTGACAACGCACGCCAGACACCGAATGACGACGGAAGCCAATAATTTGGTGATCAAAATAGCTCACCTTGAGCGCTTGTTACTTAGGTGAGTTAAAATTACAAAACTAGCACAGTAATGTAATGCAATCAGGGACAAGAAAATGCAATTATAGCAATAATCACGGAACTAATGACATAACGAGAAATGAGCAAAGTGAGTGTCTATAGCTTTCCTATACCGGTACCATAACACACATGTGAAGCTAGTGCATTTTTTTTTTTTAATATTCTTTAAAAAAAAAGATATGCATGTACAAAACAAAACACATGATGACTATTCAAATGACGTTCACAATATTTAAGGTACAAACTTACTGCATGCAATCATATTAAATAATCAGAAAACTCATCAAAGTTGGGATTCGCAATTATTATTTACAATCACTTATATGTAAACTCAAGAACATAAACAAGACAAAATATATAAAGTAGATAAGACCTAAATAACATGCTTTCGTAATTTCTTACAGTCCTGTGACAACATGTCTATAATATACTGCAAAGCTCAACATCTATGTAAAAACAACATAAAAACAAAAACAGTTCGTCCGTCATTTCTGGCAATCGGCCACTTAACAACTTCTATATTACTCTTGTGTGTAATGACATCATGTATTAAAGCATGCAACCTACACGTGTAGTGTGTGATTATTTCTACGCCATTGCTGTACGAGGAATATTAGCTTTATGATCCAGGATGGTGAGTTGAAATTTAACTTAATTAATGTGTATTCAATAGTTGCACTGTTTGCATTTGTTATCAGAATTACTTTTCGGATGTATCGGGGTTAATCGATAAATAAACAACAGAGACTCGCTTGAACTAAATCGCGTTGTTCGTTATAATATTAAATAGGATATAATTCTTTCGTTTTTTATAATACATCATATCCGATAACTCTTTGCCGCGGTACGAGTAGCATAATTTAATATATTAAGATTCTCATTCACAGCAATCAAGTTCATTTTTATTTTGACCATGTTTGCTAACACATGCCTATTTCGATTTCTTAAAATACTTTAGGATGTATTATTTGAGAACTATTGCAGATGTACTAACCAATATGTCACTTTGTCCAGAATGAAGATGATCTGCATATTCATCTTTATGAGATTGTGTCTGATATTTACGAAGCTATGTGTTTACATCGAAATATTAAGAAGATGAATGAAAATTAAATTTTAAAACTTTTCAATTTGCCCGTTTGCATTTACGTTTACATGTGTTCTGAAAAAATGTCGGGACATGTACAAGGTTTGGAGAATAAAATTATGCCTGGTGTATACACATAATAATTTGCTATGACCGTTCCAACGGCTGTTACTCAAGTTGAGTTCTTTTTTAATTGTTTTGTGCTGAGTCTATACCTTTTGACTGATGTACAACTGTTTTTAAATCAAACACTTGCCATGACTTAAATGACCTCTTGATATAATAAGGTTTGTTCTACTATTTGTGCAGATGACTGTATGTATACGTTGATAGATGCGGTTATCGCTTGTGTTTTATTTGAATACGTTGATGTTTTCAATTTTCTAAACGTGGCTTTGAATCACATGACAGCCAAATTGACGGTTTATATCCCAAACAACTGTTCCCTTGAGTTCTTTGTTATGGCAATACTGTTGACAACAGTGACGTCATTTTCGATGTCTCCTTTTTGAAATGCCAAGGCATCGAACAGGCTGCAGGTCAAGGTCGCTGTGTTGTAGTGGGCACTGATGCAGTTCTTTGGGTTGGAACACCTTGATGCGCAGTCGAGTTTTGACCCGACATTCTTGAATACGTCGATTGCACTACCAGTGTGAACATATCCTTGAAAGACCGAATAAAGGACGCCTGAAGAATAAGATGTAAACACATGTATGAGCATGTATTAAATGCTTTGTGTTAACATAAATGGATATGCTTTGACCGCGGCATCGTCGCTATCTACTGTTTTCAATACACTTGTCAATTAATTTACTTATCATCAACTATAACTTTAAAGTTTATGCTAAAGCATTTTAGTTTTTTTCTACGTACTGTGATTGTTTTGCTCCGACCTGTTGCATATTTATACTGTTTTTCATATGAAACTAGGAAATAATTGTTAGTAAATATCTTACATATTAAAGCATTTCCCAACTTACGATTGGCTGCAGAATATGGAATACCTTCCACCTCAACCTCACACAGAGTGAGTGGCGAGTTAGTTGGATTTTTACGCGTAATCCGTACCCACTGACCGTACACCGGTGTCGATAGCTCAAACGTGTAAAAAGCGCCGACCTGGCCAGGGTGAAAGCCCTCAAGCGATTGAAAGCCGCGCTCCGAGAAACCGACGTAAAGCTCGACATCGTGAAGTATTTCACCTGAAACACATGAATAACAACTAAAGACCTAATGACCATATGCGTACATGTAACAGCTGTTATTCGGAGCTCATTGAATACTGTTTTATTTCCGCCAAGTCACATGAGATATAAATAAACATTACCTAGATCCATGAGGTTGTGAAATGATGATAAAGGTACAATAAAATAAAATATGCGAATATTAAATGGAACATAACCGTTTAAAGTCGTGTGCACATATAAAACAAACGACGTCAAAAGTCATATATATTTAGAAGTCAGTGATTAAAATGAAAACAAACGACGTCAAAGTCATTAATATACAGATGTAAGTGATTAAAATGAAAACAAACGACGTCAAACGTCATTAATATTTAGAAGTCAGTGATTAAAATGAAAACAAACGACGTCAAAAGTCATTAATATTTAGAAGTCACTGATTAAAATGAATAACTGATAAATTCACCTTGCAGGAATGCCTATATGAACAATGGAGTCTTTGAGAAGTGTTATTGTTTAAAGCTGTTCAATTATCCTTTTTCACATAGCTACTTAAGACAAGCAATAGAAGCGTAAAAAAATTTTTGGCATAAACATTAGAATAATGAGTTTTTCTACAATAGCTGAACATTTAAACAAAAGAAAAGGAACCTGATTACTTTTTTTTTCGTGCAACTGCCAATAGCTTTCGTCTCTAAAAAACACAATTTGTTTTTTACGAATTGCTTCACGTATTTCATTTACCGTTGAATTGCATTGTAATCGTATTTTTTCTTGAAAAAATATTGTATTTAACGTTATTGTTTATTACCAGAACGTACGGACCCAAGCATGTCTCATCTTTTGCTTTTGTATTTCAAATCATGATACGTGATGGCTCTATATCGGCCCGGGTCGGACTTGCAATATCTGACTAGAATACAACCGAGTGGCGTAAACTGAACAAAATGGCGACTAATTTCAATCTTAATCAGAATAAAAAATCAAAATATCTGCAAAAAGCAAAATAAAATTAAAATAACCATACTATTACATACAAACGAAAATACTGGATATACTGTAGATTTGATCGATCCGACTACTATACACATGATTAGCTTACAACAGAAGTCATGGAACCAAATTAAAAGACGGAAATGTTTACCCTTCTTACAACTTAAATCCAATTATTCAAACAACAAAAATATGCACGTTAATTCTATTTTCTTTTCTCCGTTCAACTTAATTTGAGCAGGAAATATGAAAGAATAGAGATACATTTCTTCGCATGCAAACCACACTGACCAGAAACACACGTTTAATGAAATCGCATGTTTTAACGATTTATTTTATAAATAGCAATAACTTCACAATCGCTGTCCAAAACAAAGTCTAGTTGAAACTGCAAGACTTGATTTTTTTTTGCGTTGTAAGAAACTTTTTATAAAGAAACTTAAACAGCGCAAGGGGACAAAGACACAACAGTCGTTGTCACGTCCGTTTATATGATGGTGCAAATAAAGTGTATGGAATGCTTTGTCAATTTCTTCATTAACGATCACTTGAGCTAATTTAGGATATATATATAGATTTCAAGCCCGATTACTTTTTATTCGCCCAAGATATTGCACTTTCTGAATGCCCTATATCAGGGTATGCCACCAAGAATTTTCGCTAGATTGTGTTTCTTTGATATAACAACTCGTTTAATAAATTGCTAATATTCAAACTCTATATATTTCCAATTTATTGCTCCTTGATGCTTTAAAATGAGCATATTTCCCATAAATGGACACATTTTGATTCATTTCATTGCATTTGTTTGTATTAATTTTACTGTTTGTATAGACTCGCGCTACGATGTACCAGTCTAGAATAGGGGAATATTCAAACTCTATATATTTCCAATTTATTGCTCCTTGATGCTTTAAAATGAGCATATTTCCCATAAATGGACACATTTTGATTCATTTCATTGCATTTGTTTGTATTAATTTTACTGTTTGTATAGACTCGCGCTACGATGTACCAGTCTAGAATAGGGGAATAATATTACTACAGTTCATACTCGCTACATAAGTTATTGTAACCATACGTTTTTCTTTTTATTTGTAAGCGTTAGCTCACAAATAATGCAGCCCGAATTTTGCAAATCAGTATGCCTGAGCTACGCTAGGAACCGTAACCCGTGACTGCCTGTGTGGATAACTCCTGAAAATTTAGCAGACGACAGAATGCTTAAAGCGTCTGCAATAACCACCGCATCTGCCTGTTCTGGTAGAGTAAATAGTGTGTATTTAATAGCTTGTAAGACAACGTTGGCCAGTCTAGTGTTTATCATTAAAATCTGTACATATTGGCTGCTTTCAGGGAAAACGGGGCTTAATGCATGTCGAATAAGATTAGCATGTATCAATTATTTGAAGGAAAAAAAACACACACATCTCGACCTGTGTTTTAATTAATTAAGACACACTCTTAATAAATTTGAATGGGTTGTGGTCATTTCAAACTTGCGATATAAAAAGCTTTGACATAATTTTGAAAACTGAGTTGCGTCTAAGATTATACAACAGCGAACAAATTCAGTGCCTTCAGCGCTTTGATATTTAAGACAAACGGCCAAATGGCAAATATTGGTAGGATTCTTGTTAATTGTCCATTACTAGACATATCTAAATGCAGCAAATATATGCACGCCGAAGAGGGTTGTGTAAGTATGCTCAACCAAACAATTTAAAAAAATAAATAAATAGTGATATTCACTTCATAAAATGATTTTCTTACAAAGCATTCTTCGAAATCTTTTTATACAACGATAGAATGGTCTTAGCTATTCTAACTATATTGGCTATAACGATTTTTCACACAGAAAAATTGAGCACGCACGTCAAATCATTCCATGAATTATAAATTTCACCAAAATTTAAGGCTCACACTTACTGCTCGTTATCCTGTTGTAAATCTTGACGCTGCGGATGAGGAATATGTTCTGGAGATTCACCCACCATGATGAGGCGTTGAGAGACACAGTGTGTGTGCAGGAAGAGTCTCTATCCAAATCCCCTGATGTGTTCCCGTCAACGGCACGGTCCGCCGTATATATACCGTGCGTGTCTGTCTGGTTGGCAGGTTTACCAAGGGCAACATTAACAGCGTCTGTTTAAGAAATATAGTTGGGTGAACGTAAATATCGGCGTCGCTACATAGACATTCAAATATCGATAAAATCATACCGGTGAGTCCTCCTTAAAAAAGAAAACGGTGAAAAAAATGCACCAAACTCTGCTCACTAAGTGCTTGAAGTGATTATTTGAGATCACACGTTGTTCATTATCCGTCGTCGGTCCGCGCCCGTGTGGGTGCGCGCGTCTGTCGTCGGTCTGTTCGTTACACGACTATTCTGTCGAAATCTTTAATTTGATAATACAGAAAGTTGTAAACAAGTGAACGCTTTAAAAAATCTTCTCGTACTTGAAATTTACATTCTAATGTGGGCATTCACAATGACTGTTTAATGTTCGACCCCGTGGTCAAAATTGACCAACGGGAGGGGGTGGGGCACAAACTTTATTTAAAGTTCAATAGCAACAATGCTTGACAAGAGCACCGCCTAGCGGGTGCAGACCGCTTATCTATTTTTTTTTTAAAGGTGAAGGGACCTATCTCAATACTTCAATCAAAAAGGAGGGAGGGGTGGGGGTGGAGAGGGGTGTATAGTGGCGGGGTGTGGTCATTAGTTGCATTATCTTCCAAAAATAATTTTAAAAAATGGAAAAAAAATCTTTCTCATTTTTTTTAGGGGGGGGGGATTCTTGGGTAGGATTGTTGGACGGTCTTTCAAAAATAAAATAATAAAAATAAATATATGTGTTTTTAACCATGTTTTTAAAAAATGGGGGAGGGTCGGAGGGGGTCAGGGGGGGGTGAGAGGGGGTTATAGTGTGAGGGTGTGGTCATTTATTAGATGATCTTTCAAAAATAAGAAAAAAATGGGGAAAAAATATATAAAAAATGGGGGGGGGGAAATTCTGGGGTGGGGCGTGGGGATGGTTTGGGTGGAGTCTATTGTGGTATGTCATGTAAGTGTTGTTTTGTCAAAGTATGATTCAAATCTGATCATAAATAAAGAAGTTATAGCAATTTTAGCCAAATTTAATAATTTGACATTGCGTCAAGGTCATTCAAAGGTAAAGGTCAAATTAAAAGTATTTGAAGTTTGAAAGCAATAGCCTTGATACATAAGAAGTAAATGTCCTGTATAATCTCCTTATGATAGTAAGCGAGTGTTCCAAGTCTTAAAGCAATAGGTATGATACTTTAGAAGTTAAGTGGACCAAAACACAAAACTTAACCAAATGTTCAATTTTCTAAGTATAAAAAGGGCACATCATTCTGTCAAAATGCCAGCCAGAGTTACATAACTTTGCTTGCCCAGTCCCTTATGATAGTTAGTAAGTGGTCCAAGTATGAAAGCAATAGCTTTGATACTTTAGGAATAAAGTGGACCTAAACACAAAACTTAACCAACTTTTCAATTTTCTAAGTATAAAAAGGGCACGTAATTCTGTCAAAATGCCAGCCAGAGTTATCTAACTTTGCCTGCCCAGTCCCCTCATGATAGTAAGTAAGTGTACCAAGTTTGAATGCAAAAGCTTTGATACTTTATGAGAAAAGTTGACCTAAACACAAATCTTAACCGGACGCCAACGCAGACACAGACGCCGACGATCAGTTGATGATAATAGCTTTTTTTTCAAAAAATAGATGAGCTAAAATGATTGGTTATAAGAACCCGCAGAAAACACATGGTTTGCAATAGATTTTAACTTCTGACATAAATTAAGTAAAGTGTGCTCCTGTTTTCAAAAGTATTTAAACGATCTAGTGTCAAAATGGTTTTACAAATTATATAACCCATGTATTACGAACAAATTTAATTTGAAACAGCAAGGCGCCGATATTTCTTAATTCCTTCAATATAAACGTTTTCCTCCAAAAGAAATTGTCTCATTTGGGACAAAACAAATAGTCATGTCATAAATTGATTTTTTTTCACACAATTTGTATTCTAATTATATCTCTGTGTATGTGTGAATACATTTACTTTGATATTAAATCTGAACCCGCATGGGACCCATTAAGATAGCACAGTCCTTTGGTACTGCTCACTTATTGTTTCGATTTATATAAGTGTGTCAAACACACACATTACAATATTGCTAAAATGTACCACAATTGTATTTGTTAATTTAAGATAAGTATATAAAAATAAAAAAATCGAAACAATAATATCATGAATTGATAGTCTTTCATTGACCAAAGCCAATGTTTAATATTGTTCGCATAATTATAATTCTTTCTCAGAACAATATAATTTTTATTACTTAAATTACCGTAAATACTCTAAGATCTCGGACACTTAAAAATATATGTTTGTGTTCGACGATTTAGATATAAAAATGACTCGTAAGGTAAAGGTCGAATAATTTATAGACACTATGAATATAAACCTTATTTACCATCTTATTTACGTTTATATGTGTGATGTTGTGTTACAGATACTCAAACTTTGACCACAGAGAAAAAAGATAAGCATCACTATACTGTAGTATGAACCTTTAATTATTCAAATTCAGGTTAACATATACTTTCAGTGTGATAAGTATAATTACCTTGTATTAATAACTGTCTTAACATCTTCATATGTAGCGCAGTATAACTGGGGCCTATTTGACACATTACATATTTTGAGCTAGGGCATTTTGCCTTTGATAACTAAATTGGTATAACTAAACAGGTGTTTACTAACAGAACAATTATTTTCACGAGAATTGCAATGATCAAAATTGGCACTAAATGATACAAACAGAAGCTTTGAATACGTAAAGCAGATTAATTGGCTTCCTCACAAAGATCATTGTATGTTTTTCAAAGTTAAGTAAGTCCTCCGTGCCTGAGGATGCATTTTTTGTGGACCCGAAGTGTTTACCAGCACTTCTAACAAATTAATTTACTAGACGCACATACGTTGCGAGAAATATTAAAGTGAGATTGTACGATTTTGTCAAATATTTAAGAATTTATATAAAATGTGTAAAAAAAAACTTATGCATATATTTCAATAAACATTAGAATAAAAGTTAAGGAGAACATGTGTCGAAAAATGCGAAATAAGCCAGATATTTAATTCTGAAATAGAAAATGTCTGTACAGTCGAATTCGCCAGCATGTATATCATGCATGTACGATGTGAATCTAAATTTAGTTTTCCGGATCATTTTAATTTCCTGCAACGATACCTATTCATACGACACACGAACACTAACTCCGATCCTAATATAAAGACGAATGCTTCGGTTACTGTAGGAAAATATGTACGAAATATCTTCGTCACAATCGGCTCGGGTCGCTAATTTGTCTTTGCTGCATTTTATGACATTCGTCTTCAATGTATAATTTTTCTTGCCTATTGTGTGTAATTGTAACATATTTTTATCAATATAATACAATTTAACACACATTAAAATCGTACAATCTCACTTTAACAAAGCTGCGATTTCAAGCTTTTAAGTTGTTACTGAAATATTTTCAATTTTGGCGTGGTCTTGCTTTGTGGAGGGAAGCCGGAGTATCCGAAGGAAAATCCACCTGTCCGGTATGGTAGCCACCCATCCAACTCACATGCTGCTGGGAACGGGGATTGAAACAGGGTCGCAAAGGTGAGAAGCTGTTGTACCAACCAATGCTTTTACCTAATAACTCGTACACAGATGATTTAAACTGCCTAACTACTTTAAGCAATCGGGTGAAACCATGACGTATATTTATGAAAGATCCAAATTTACCCAAAGTAAACGAAAACAAAGAAAACAACAGTCCACTGACTTTCTGTATTCATCTGCCAGGTTTATTACTGTCATCCGGTTGTAGAAAAACATGTGTCACGGAATTAAAGAATAAGATGAATTCTGAAAGAATGAAACTCTCAGTAAATGTAGCTGTTAAAAATTAGAAAAAAATCAGAGTCACAATAAAATATTTTGGCTGAAAAATAGGGTGTCCAAAATTGTAGTGTCTGCAAATTTAGAGTAATTACGGTAAAAAGGGAACCAGCCTGTGAGGTTAATAACGTTTATTTTGGCTATTCTTAGTTGTACATTCAGTAATAAATAGCAAACACAATTATTTTTTATTATTAAATATTCTAAACTTGATAAACTGGATACCATTGAAATCTCAATTAAAGATAACGAACTGTACGGCATAGACCAAAGAAAGACTGACGTTGACAAAAAACAACTAAGAATGCTCTTGAAAGTACTGCTCAGTCTTTCAGTGACAAGTAAGAAACTGTGAAGAACAAAAGATGTGTTTGTCAGAAACACAATGCCCCCTACTGCACCGCTTTGATTTATTAATTGTTTTTGTATCATTTGGCAGGTACGGATAATCATCTCCCTTTGAAGCTTATTACTTCCCTTGGATTTGTTTTTTGACCTTTGACATTGAAAGATGACCTTGACCTTTCACCACTCAAAATGTGCAGCTCCATGAGATACACATGCATGCCAAATATCAAGTTGCTATCTGAAGGGACATAGAAGTTATGAGCATTTTTCGAAACCTAAACGCAGAAACCTAAACGCAAAGTGTGACGGAAAGACGGACGGACAGACGGTCCGATCACTATATCCTTCATCGGAGGCATAAAAATCAATATGATCATAACAAACAACTAGTAGAGCACTCTTAAACTATCAATGAGCTGTCTTCCGCTTGCAAGAGACAACTGCATAAAGGAGTCCCTGAAGTCAATCTCAGCACTGCCAATTTAAAACAACTCCTTGACATCAAATGCAGAGAAATGGGGAACAATTTATTATATACAAACATTGACGAGGTTTTAAACACAAATGCGTCTGGAAACCCATATGAAAACACTGAAAACGTATTCAATAAATTTCTCTCTGAACGTTTGCATGTGACCGACATTAAATTTGAACCTGACTTTGCGCCAACCAATGCTGATACATCACGGACATTTCCAAGAGAAATTTCTAATTGCAAACTTCTCCTATTTAAAAAAAAAAAAGGAAGCTGTTCGCCGTTTTGATCAGTATATTTCGTGGTACAAAGTTTGACATAAACGAACAATTCCCGGAAGAAGTAGAACAAAAAGACGTGAACTTTAACCTCTTGTAAATTATTTTCGGAATCTGAAAAAGCGGGTGGTTCTAGTGCTTAACCAATTGTTCGTTGATTGCAAGGAAATCAGAACCGGTGATGTCGTGATTTCTCATGACCCTATGCGCTCGCAACGAACCAGCTCGTCTGGGCCGCACAGCATCCAACAGCATAGCGGAAACCGCCACACCTTTCGCAACACATGTCAATCAAGTAAATAAATTGATTTCACTAAATTTAAGGGAAGCCATGGTGGTCTTTCAGTTTCATGTTTAAATGTGTGCGGACTCTTGAAAATCAAAATTTAACTTACCAGATTTCATTGAAAACCTTAACCAATTTGACATGTTCGCCTGCTTTAAAACCTTCTGTGACAATAGTGATGTTATCAATGTAAGCAATTATTAATGTTTTCTGAAAAACAGATCACAAAACGAGCGTAAAAGGTCAGGTGGAATCGCTAAATTTATTTAGGACACAATATCGGAACATTTGGAAGAAATGGATACGGAATGTGAATACGTACAATAGTTAAACCAAAACTAGAGACTAGAGATTTTACCAAAAATTATTTAAGACTGAATTTGTTTGCGGATATATTCCTGAATGATGGCTTAATGGTTGTATAGTGCCAATTTATAAAACAAAGGAGCTACTGAAGATCCCCAAAACTACAGACATATAACGATACTAAGTTGCTTAGGTAAATTATTTACAGCTGTGTTAAATAATAGACTCACAAAGTACTTAAAAGACAAGTATTTGTTAAACGAAAATCAGGCTGATTTCAGAAAGAGACATTCAACGAAAGACCATATGTTTGTGTTGCATGCTCTGGTTGAAATTTGTATCTGTAAAAATAAATAGTTGTTTTGCTGTTTTGTGGATTTACAGAAGGCATTTGATTTAGTCTGGAGGGTCGGCCTGTGGAGAAAAAATTAAGTTATAATATTGACGGTAGTTTTTTAATATTCTTAAAAATATGTATGCTCGTATAAAATCGTGCATTTTTGTAAACAATACATATTCAGAGTATTTTCCATGTGCAATAAGTGTACGCCAAGGTGAAAATATTTCACCTGCCCTATTTTCTCTTTACCTAAATGATGTTGAAAATTACTTTAGTGTTAATATATCTGGTCAAAATTAAGATATGTATCTTAGATTAGCTGTGATTCTGTATGCTGATGATTCTGTTTTATTTGCTTACGCAGAGGAAGATCAAAATTCAGTACTAAACACTTTTGATTAATATTGTTGCACCTGGAAGCTTGAGCTAAATTTGGAATAAATTAAGATTATAGTTTTGGGTGATACATTTAAAAGAAACGTAGTTTTCTCAGTCAATGAAAGTTGTTGACTCTTTAAATATTTTTGAATAATTTTCTCCAAAAATAGATAATTTGATTCTTCAATCGAACACCTTTGTGACCAAGCCATAAAGGCACTGATTAGTTTGAAAAGGAAACTGAAAAATGTTGCGTTACCTATTGTATGTCAGATTAAATTTTGTGTAACAACTATTATACCTATCTTAACATATGGTTGTGAAGTGTGGGGAAATTTCGATGTGAACTTGCTTGAAAAAGTCAACACTGATTTTTTGAAATACATATTAAATGTCAAAACTTCAACTCGGCATATTATGACCTATGGTGACCTTAATAGATATTCAAAAGTTATTGGTTTCTAGAATAACATAATTGTTAATCCTAACAAATTCTCATCATTGTGAGAATACAATTGTCTTTTCATAAGCATCTTTTAATGCGCCACGAAACAGATATCTACTTAAGAAATATCGAACGCATGTAAGGAGTGTAAAAATTGATTTACTATTAATGAAAACCGTTCTTTGCAATCTTTGATAATTTATTACAATTATCTTAAAAATAGCTACCTGGCAAACCCCTAAAAATAAAAATAAATTCAATAAAAGTGCATATACTAAGTTGTATCAACATTTGTTTGTACCTGTACATTTGTTTCATGGTGTCACATATATTTGCACTAACTCAAATATCACATGACCCATAGCCTGGGCTTTTTATGTCTATATATTTGTAAAATCATCAACATGTGTATACGCTTAGGATCAATAAGCTGTTGAAACTGGTAATTGAAATTATAATGTTGATATAGCAAGGATATAGAAACAGTCTTACCTGACGTCTGCAAAAGAACGGACACTTGAACAAAAAAACACGTATAAAAATTCCAGCCTTTCAAGTTTCGTCCTTTCTACAGCGTGTATCGCAGCACACTAATATCTATCAACAAGCGGAATAGCATTGGCTCGTTGCGTTCAATACAGCATTGACGTTGCTTTAGGATCTAGCCAATCGTGATACATCGACTATCCGTGGAGTCCTCCGTAAGATAAAATCGTGTTTTTCTCAATCGCTATACATCGACAAAGTCCGTCGAAAGATCTCGCGTTTAATGAGACCCAACTTGCCTTGATACACTCAGCACGGTGCCTAACCAATACCTATAATACCGGAAACTTTTGTGCGTTTCCGGCTAATACGCGAAACGGCACCGGATTATAGCAGAAAATAACCAAAGGCAAAATGCAGGATGAGTCTAGTATTGGAAGTGGAAATGGCAACAACAAAAAAAGCCAAATACTATTGCTTACGGAACATTATCAGTGTTTTTTTTTATGAAATATTCGCCGTTATTCGGCCCCATTCCCCCCATCTTTAGAGTATATATTTTTCCCCCACATATTTTTAAAATTCCCCTCTTGGAAGTGTTATTCAAATTTAATCAATACCTCTTTTAAATATAATATAAAATAATCAAAACGAACAGAAACAAATGAGCCATACCTATCCCATAATCATAAAATAGTTTAAAGACTAAAAGTACTTGCTTTTTTGTAACTAGAGTAAAACAAATAAACTACTACTAGTTTGCAATGTTGTAGGAATCATTCAGATATATAATAAAATCGAAGGAAATTACAGGCAACATAAAAAACGTGAGCATTTGCGGCTTAAAAGGTTCGCATATTGATTTAACGGGAATCGGATAACAGACGAAACCATAAAATGCAGGCACCGAATAAATTCCGGAAACTGGATATTACAAGAAATCAATTGATACATATACAGATGATTACGTGCTTTTCAGCAGATTTTATAAACAGCATGTGCATATCGTGTGTTTAATATAGTACACGTACCTGAAGTGGGGACTCAAATTGATATGAGTTGACGATTCGGAATGTATCGATGTATATTCGCACTTTTCTGTGAACTTCTCCCTCCAACGACCGATTCATCAATAATATGTATTGTCTACTAAGAGAAACATACGAAATCCGGATAGCGCCATCTATAATCTCGCCCTTTATGAACGCGACCGTCGCACTTTTATATGCTATATCTCGCATACAAAATGGCGACGGTCGCGTTCTAAAAGGGCGACGGTGACTGTTCAATGGGCGACGGTCGTGTTCAATGGGCGAGAAATCGCATATAAAAGGGCGACGGTCGCGTTCTAAAAGGGCGACGATCGCGTTCTAAAAGGGCGACGGTCGTTTTCAAAGGGCGACGGTCGTGTTCAAAGGGCGATATATCGCATATAAAAGGGCGACTGTCGTACAAGGGCGATATTTCGAGTTAAATATATCGTGCGTCGCCGCGACTGTCGCGCAAAATATCGTGCGTCGCCGCGACTGTCGCGCAAAATATGTCGCCCTTGATGACAGAAGGGCGAGATTATAGATGGCACTATCCGGATTCCGTAGAAACATGAAGAAACCTATAATTTTGTCGAACCCTCTTGCGGAAAACTCGATAAAGGAACAATGGTCTAGTATATGTGCGTGCGTGTTTCGATCGAGCTTGACCGGGCTGGTAAATTGTCATTCATAATGAAATTAAAAATTAATTTACCACAAATGTTTACAATTCATTAATTTTCCCTAATATTCAATAAAATTATAATTTATAATTACAATCACTCCCAGGTAAATATAAATAGTTAATAAACAACGATAAACAATACGACAACAGTTAGATTGTACAATGATGACTGCTGAACTGGTCAAAAGACTTTTTTCACATCGCTATCAAATCGTTTATATAATTTAAATATTAAACAATCAAATGGGTGTTATATGTTATACATATTATTGATGAATCGGTCGTTCTACAATAACACGCGTTCTAAATGCCTAGTTTTAATAACCCTTTTCAGGGTAAAGTAAAGACATTTTCAAGCGTTTAGACAGAGCGTTCAGGGGCTTAGGGACGACAAATATAAGACCCATTCATGTAACAATTTAAATTCAAGAAATTCTTTAAATATTTACCATATCAACAGAATCCAATATTTTCTTTAAACGAACTATACTTAATTCATTAGTCTCGGCCCTTAACCGGTGCCTACTTCAGGCATTATCCGGTGCCACCAATCGACATATAAAAAGTTTTTATAAACACGTTACCTTTGTTAATTTAACTTTCTTACATGTAAACTGTACACAGTTCGTTCATTGTCTTCATCAAACGTATATTTATAAACATAAATACTAACGGTATTTTACGGAATCCGCTTAGTGCCATCTATAATCTCGCCATTCTTTCATCAAGGGCGACACTAGACACAAAGCGATACACGACATTCGCGGCGACGCACGATATATTTAACACGATATATCGCCTTTTGGGCTACCTATACAAGGGCGATATATAGTGTTAATTATATCGTGAGTCGTCGCGACTGTCGTGAAAGTCACGTGCAACCAGCGGGAAAAAATTTACTGTCCAAAAAATACTGTCGCCCGCTACCTTAGCAATCACGTGCGAAATGGTAAAAACCTATACTGTCCCATTCGCGCATGCGCAGTACGCAGTTTTGCATTTCCGTTGTATTTGGATAATTAAAATAACGATTGTAGCTGAAACTGTGCTGTAGAATAGATTAATGCCATTATTTAAGCTTTGACAGGAAGTCAGGAGTCAAAAAAATAATCAATTTAGTATAAACGACACGCTTTCCTCAATGGCAACTTTAATCCAATGCTAATAACAATAAAGTTACAACAATATACACTTCCAGTGTCTGTTCTTAAGGTGTCATGCATGAAAAACACACAATCCGAAATTCGTTCGATGCTTTAAATAAATATTTTACTGGTAATAAAACGTCCATAGTGTTGTCCCAAAATGTTTCGTCACCGAAATGACGTCACACGAGAACGTCATAAATTGCGTAATCAAGTGATGAAAATAAAATACGGAAAGCTGGTTCCGTAATGTATTTTTTTAGAAATAATTGACGACTAAGAAAATTGATGGGATAAATCGATAACTAGGTCCATGCCGAATAAAGCGAAGTTCATTTTGCTCGGACCGAAAATCTGAACCACTCAAGATATTAATGCTTGTTCATTGCTGAAATTAAATACAATTATTGAATATTAAAATTGTTCATGGTTTATATAAATTGTTCATGTTTGAAAATTTTGTTTGGTATAATAAAATAAATATTACATGTCTGACAGGGTGACAGTAAATTTGTCAACTTTCGGAAAAATACTGTCAACCTCGGCTTCGCCTTGGTTGACAGTATTTCCTCAAGTTGACAAATTTACTGTCACCCTGTCCGCCATGTAATATTTATATACTGTATCACTTCCAATAGGATTGCAGATTTGTAGATAACGTTTAACTTCAAGTAAGACATCAATATGAAACCAGAAGATTTCTTTTCAGTACATGTGTAATCATCATTTATTGGTTGTCCAGATTATTGACGAGCAACATTTATGTCCAGTCTATTGATACATTAATGAGACGGTATTTTTGTTGCTGGTATTGTTTTACCTTTTAAATACCTTTTATAATGCTTTATCAAATAAATTATCGGCATAAATACAACTGCATACAGTGCAAACAACAATTTTATAATATTTATATTGGCTAACAAAAACGCTTTTGAAGAGCGCAAAACGTTTGTCTCATATTGCTTTACATGGTTTCAGATATAATATAAATGACTATTATATAATTATATTCAGATAAAGTTCACACTGTTACTTTTGTGCATGTCTAATATGATTTAAACAAAAAATACATTATGCACATTGAACCGTAGAATCGAACAACTAATAACTCAACCTAGGGAACTCAGTGTTATAATCAAAATCGTCATTCCAAGCAATTTTCCTATCATCAAATATACGTATATATAAAATATTTATGTAATATTAAATATTTATTTATGGCCAGATTGAAGTATAAGAAACGAATAGCTTGCTTTATTAATCATATACATTGTAATTGCTGATCAGACATAAACATTATTATAAAATAATATTATAACAAAAGATATATATACGACATGATGCACATGCTTGATGACGTGAAAATATCCCTTTTCAGTCTTCCCTGATTTTTTGAAAAACGCGACATTGGACAGGCGATATTATTACAGCGAAATTGAACAGTACAAATATCGTGCGTCGCCGCGACTGTCGCGCAAAATATCGAGAATTGATTCGCGTGTTTAGTGTCGCGGTCTGAAATTAGACCGCGATACACGAGATTCGGATAAAATGGGCGATACTTGAATAATAAAATATCGTGCGTCGCCGCGACTGTCTAACAAAATATCGTGCGACGCTTCGTGTGTCTAGTGTCGCCCTTTGAACGCGAGACACGACACACGAAGCGATACACGAAATTGTTTAAGACAGTCGCGGCGACGCACGATATTTCTCGCGACAGTAGCGGCGACGCACGATATTTCTCACGATATATTTAACACGATAAAACGCCTTTTGGGCTTCCTACACAAGGGCGATATATCGTGTTAAATATATTGTGCGTCGCCGCGATTGTCGCGCAAAATATCGTGCGTCGCCGCGACTGTCGCGAAAAAAATCGTGCGTCGCCGCGACTGTCGCGAAAAATATCGTGTGTCGCTCCGTGTGTTTAGTGTCGCCCTTGATGAAAGAAGGGCGAGATTATAGATGGCACTATCTTGATCAAGAGTGTATTTTAAACGCTTAATTTACACACTATTAACATTTTGTTACTGTAAACGTGTACTTCCTTAAGTGGTATTTGTTGAACAAATGCAATATGTTTGCATTCACATATGGCAGAAATTTTGAAATTTCGATTGGCGTTCAATTTTCCCGCAATACTAATAATCCCTAGAAATCTATGTTAACTGTAAGCTTACTTAGCCAAGACGTAAAAAGTACAGTGCAAGAATGCCATTTGTTGAAAGTTCGATCAGTTGCTGCATATAGAAGTTAATCGAAAACCAAAAATACCCAGCGTTTGTTTTGAATATATAATAACGTCATGACGTCACTACGGTATTAACAATATCATGACATCATTTCGAACAATTACATAGTGACGGCGTTATAAAGTTTTCATAAATAAAGAAGAGAAGAGCAAATGTTCGATGATGACGGTGTCGATAGAGATGACCATCATGATGTTGATGATAGAGGTGACGATGCCAATGTTGATAGTTCATTTGTTGTATGACGATGATATACATGACGCTATTGTTGAATATTATTTACATTATTATCATAAAGAAGATGATAAAGATTACGTTGGTGATGAAGACGATAGAGATTACGATGGTGATGAAGATGATAGAGATGAGGATGGTGATGAAGATGATAGAGATGAGGATGGTGATGAAGATGATAGAGATGAGGATGGTGATGAAGATGATAGAGATGAGAATGATGAAGATGATCGAGATGAGGATGGTGATGAAGATGATAGAGATGACGATGGTGATGTAGATGATAGAGATGACGATGGTGATGAAGATCATAGAGATGACAATAATGAAGATGAAGACGATAGAGATTACGATGGTGATGAAGATGATAGATATTATGATGGTGATGAAGATGATAGAGATGAGGATGAGGATGAAGATGATATAGATGAGGATAGAGATGATATAGATAATGATGGTGATGTAGATGATAGAGATGACGATGGTGATGAATATGATATAAATTAAAATAATGAAGATAAAGAAAATAGAGACAATGATGATAATGAAGACAAAATAGATGACGACGGTGATGAAGAATATACAGATGACGACGATGATGATGAAGATGATAGAGATGACGACGGTGATGAAGGATATACAGATGAATATGTTGATGACGATAAAGATGATGATGATGATGATGTAGATAATAGAGGTGATGATAGTGATAAAGATGCTATAGATGTAGATGGTGATGAAGATGATAGAAGTAACGATGGTGATGAAGATAAAAGAGATGACGATGGTGGTGAAGATGATAGAAATGATAGTTGGGATGAAGATGATAAGGATGAAGATGATAAGGACGATTATACAGATGACGATAATTTTGAAGATGATAGAGATGAGGATGATGATGAATAAAATAGAGATGACGAAAGTGATGAAGATGATAGAGATGATAATAAAGATAATCTAGACGAGGATGTTGTTTACGAGGACTGAACTTGAGATGAAAATAATAATTATAACGAATTTGATGACAAAATTGAAAATGATGACATTGATGATTGGACTGGAATGGAAAAAGACAATAAAGTCGATGGCTGTACGAAACAACTAGTGAAAGCTATCTTTATATTGCATAGAACACTATTAACATGTTTAACATATTTTACATACTTGTTTTTTTTTGTAATTACACATTCTTTCTTGTTTTTTTCTGCTTTTACATTAAAGAAACATATATATGTTCATACCTTAGATTATTGTTTGTATGTGATTATGTGATAATTACCATGTCATATTTATTGAGGTTTAAGGGAACCGCAATTTTTGGAAAGCCATTGATCTCCAACTTAGGAAATCTAGATATTAATCTGTATATAATAATATACTACGTATCAGTTTTGATTCACTGACCACTTTTTTATCGTACACATACACCAATACAATATGTCATAGGAACAAATCTTGTACACATGTATACGCTTGAACATTGCGATAAGACGTAAGTTGTTAAATGTGTCAACTTAAAATAGTTTAATATAATTGCAGGATTTAATTGTACAATCAATGGACTGTATATGCATACTTATTAAATAATAAAAGTTGTGATGAAATTAAATGGGCAAAATGAATATAATACACATTAAATGGAGCTGTTGTAAATAAATAAGTTGCGAACACAGATACATAATTTCTCTTTCTCAATGATTCCCAAATGGAAAACAATTCAGAAACAAACATTAACTTTACCTTTCATGATTAACTTTATGCATTAAATGTATTAAAATGATTCTAACCCTCTTTTGAACTTAACATATTTGACATTCTAGGAAACCAGCAATATAAACTCGTTTGACGTGAAGTCAAACATAATGTGTACGGTCGTTTCACATACGCATTGTTCGAGCACGTCGCCCATAATTAAGAGAAACACACAACACTATAGCATTTTCATTATATATGATAATCTTTTATCTGCTTTTTTATAAGGGGAAGTAATTAATTTATAAACATTGGAGTTGTATTCTAGAATATGCATGCGTAAAGCTTGGACATTATCGACAAACTATACAAATTGAAATAATTAACAGCTTCTAACAGTTACGCTTGTTTAAATAGTAATTTCCCTTCTTGGTCAAGATTTCTCCAGTAAATGCACTTTTTCTCAAAGAAACTGACCGTTCAAATGGCATAAGACCCATTTTCGCATGACGCATGTCATACGTTGTCACCTGTCACCTGGATGAGCTTCTCAGTGGTGGAAAATATGAAAAGTGAAGTGAAATTAGCATATGATCATATCTTTTCAACGAAGATGACATTATAAACAAATATTAATATGATTATGTAAAGTCAATACAGTATTCAATAGTAAGTAACATAATAAATAACGCATTAATCCAAATATAGTTCACTAGATACTAAACAAACACACTAATCGAAAGCAATTATATAGTCATGAGTAATTATTTCAACTACAATTACAGTGGTCAGTAACTTAAGTATTGCCTTCGTGAACAATTGCTTCATAATTATGCACCGTGTTATGCCCTCTTCGTCAACGTACGCCATACGGAGATGTATCTACCGGCAACACTGCAATCATTGTAATTAAAATGGCGTTACTTGATGCCATAATATACTCAAGTTGCACGCTTTACTAATTAAATGGTTGAATATTTAGAAACCGGAATTTAGTTGCACTAGTTTGAGGTTGATATCCAAAGTGTATGGTTTAGAAATGGATGCTTTTGTTTTCCTGATGATTTCCTCATTTCTAACAGGTAAGACAATTGAAATTTTTATCTATCTTTTAACTCTTTCAGTGCGGGAACCAGATTTTGAAGGCCTCTGCAAACAGTTTGGATCCAGATGAGACGCCACAGAACGTGGCGTCTCATCTGGATCCAAACTGTTTGCTAATCTGAGAGTATTTTTTGAAAAAAATCGAAGAAATGCTAATTTTAGAAATTCAGCAGACGACATTTTAGCAGACGATAAATTTCCCAGCATGCAAAGGGTTAAACTAAGCGACAATAATGGTGCGACTATTCGCACTATTCTGGGAAACGCCATTGTTCTTTTATTAAAATACAATTAATTCGTATAATTATTACAGAGTGTTATCCGAGTGAGTTTTTGCTCGAACAACTTTGCATTCCAATGAAGGAAACTTTGCCATAGACATTCGCATCTTTAAAGTGTTACGCTATAAACTTTAAAGCATACGAGCTAACAAAAACAAAACTTTCAGGATGAACTAAGACATAATTTAAAATAATGACTCCTATCATTTCACATATCATTTCACATATTTATTGGAAGCTTCGATGCGAAAAGGTATTCAGCGAAAACAGGAGGTTCCGCTACAATGATTCTCCACCAGTTATGATACTTCGCGCACAAGTCTTGACCGTTCGATTTCTTCGTAACTGCTTGACTAAATTCAGATTTTTTTTATTGGAAGCTCCATTACCAAGAGTAGATATTCAATGCATCACAATTTTCTGCTGCAGTATTTAGTTATTGAACGTACAGTACATTGTATTTCTTAAATAGGTGTAATTTCTCCGTAATTTCTCCGTAACTGCTGATCTGATTTTTATGAAACTTCGAAAGCAATCTAAGAGGGGTGCACCGCACCAAAATGACGCTTGCGATTCTAGTATTTCTTCAGTGTTATGTAACTTAAAAGATGAAATCAGAATATACAGAATGGTCGTCAAATTTTCCCAAAATAGTGGCTAGAATATGAGAATGTATGCGATATGTAAATTAATAAATACGACGTGCAGAACACGATTTTCCCTGCGGTACTGTGCTTTGTTTATTAATGAAATACATCTACATATTTTAGCCACTAGTGCTATCTTGCCATTGTTTATGTCAAAATGAAAATTTAATTCACAATCTTTTATGAACAATAAATACTAACACACACTAGGATTTGTTGTGGATCAATATACGGTAGCTGAAATGCTATCCACATAATAGTGTTTGTCGAAAAGAAAAAAAAGTGAGAAAAACAACAAGCATGTAATCGAAAATATTTATTATGCAATGAATTAAAACTTTTCATCATTGTCTATAAATGATTTGAACTGTGCAATACCATCTGATGTGGACGAATAGGAATAAATTGACTTATAACAAAAGTCGATTTCTACTGCTAACTTTTTTTACCTATCTTAGAATTACAATAACTGCCAACAACCACCAATATCTCTTTCCCAATACGACCTTCTCGTTTAAAATGATTTTGTTTTTTCAGACTCTGTCTATAGCGTGTCCAATCAGGTTATAAGTAAGAACCTGCGTGACTTCTTATTTACCGGATATGACGTCAGCATACTTCCACAGTGTACTTCCGGTGAGAAGGTGACGCTTAATGTGGACATGGCGCTGAGGCAAATATTGGAATTGGTATGCATGCCATGTTTTGGAGCAATTCTCAGATTATTAAACAAAAGCGATTGTCAAAATTCCACTTCGCAAAATATCAACAACGTTAAATGCTCTAAACAATAAGAAATGACCAAAAGTGCATACTTCAAAAAACAAAAAGATTCCAACGTTGAATAATTGTTTCAAAGGTTTTCTACACTGGTTGAAATTGGTACATTACATAAAACAAATTTAACCTCATTTTAAAATTACGTTTGCATACAATTATGTTAAAGAACAGAATTGTATCTATGTTGTTGTTGTTTTTTCTTCAAAATTACATCACTATTTAACAAGCACGTAATGGAATCACCAACTAGTAATAAGCGCTTCAAACACAAAAACAGTAGTTACAAAATGTACGGTATGTGATATCTGTGTATTAAATCAACGTGTACAGCAGTTTACAGTTCATAACTAGAGTTTTTAACATATTTATCAAAGTACTGACAGTACTGGTGTGACGATGCTTTTGAAGAGTATTGATATAAAAACATCTATTTTAGTTTATCTACATCACCACAATTGTGTATGTGGGTACGAACATTTTAGGTAGGAAACAAATGGGTACAAAAATTTTGGGTACAAAAATTATGCCAAAAAAATTGGGTACGAAAAAATATTTGGTTACGAAAAAAAATTGGGTACGAAAAAAAATTGGGAACGAAAAAAAAATTTGGGAACGAGCAAAAATGTGGGTAGGGAAAAAAATGGGTACGAAAAAAATTGGGTTCGAAAAATGTAGGGTACGAAAAAAAATTGGGGGTACGGGGAAATATTACGGGGAACTTGAACCATTCAGCGAAACTGGGAGGCGGGTTACATTCTAGATCAAACATAACAAGGAATATCTTTAAACAGATATTCGACGTGTATGTTCTGTACCACTTATCTTAAAAAACGTTCTGTTACAGTAAAACGTTTGTGGGTTATAACATTACGTTTCAGCATATAACTTCAAAACATGACATGCTCTTCAATTACACCATGCTCTTTAATTTTACATGTATATCATACCAAACTTTATATTTCGTTGTTTCCTTTCCTAAGTTAATGATGCTATGCGTAAGGACGTGATTTCACATGCCCATGTGCATGAACATATAATTGTTCTCTTTTGATTATTGTTTTTTCTCTAATCAATAAGCTTAGGCATGCATGTTCGTTAAGTACGGCAATAATTTCATGATGATTCCCAAAAGGTATGAGCACATAGTCGTAAGAGCACTTGAATACGTGAGTTCGCCCATGAACACATGGTAAGGTTAACTAAATCTCCGCGATATGACCTAATATGTGTTTAAAACAGCAAACAATATCCAACAAACGAATGAATTATCAAACATAGTATGTGCACTGATGTGGCTCTGTAATTTATGTTTGAAAAGTTTATTAAATATACAAAATGAGAAAGCACGCATCAGAGCGAGTTTAACAGATGTCAAACGGCTATTATGTTGTTTACATACCATAGTCGCTACAACGTTTACAAATGGCAGGTTCGAAATAATTCGTTTTCTTTACACACATGATCGCGTTGAAAGTTAATTATACACGTTTTAATTCGCAATTTATTTACTGAATCACGACAAATGGCAAATACAATACAGAAAATGCATAGTTGTTTCATTGATTTATAAACATATAATGGATTGAATATAACTGATTTAAAATTAACATTTTTATACTATTATTAAATCTTTTTCCCAGAATATGCTGTCCTATATATAGCTGAGCTTCCTATACCTTTATCAATGATAATCAGCGAGGTATGCCGATTAGAAAAATCGAGCTATCTCAATAGGACTGGCTCGGTCTTTTACATAGGTCGCCATTGTGAATAATTTTTCATGGTATTATAACTTAGACGAGCTGCTTCGCAGCATCGTCAAAAAGTACGCCGGTACATAGTAGAACAGTTTTGGTACATTTTCAACGATATTTACGTTTCGAAGAAGTAAATATCAAAATACGTTTTATTGAATAAGACTGCATGGGGTAAACTTGTTCAAATTTCAATTTGTTTGTTATTGTGTTTTTCATAAATGTACATGTTTTGCGTTCGAATGTATCAAGTCTAACTGAGACTGCTGTTTTCAGAACGAGAGAGACCAAATACTGACTGCAAATATTTGGATGAGAACTGTAAGTGATATTTTATTGATCACAACTATATACATTACAAGATAAGTATTGATGCAAAGCATCAAAGAGCGTCGGGAATTTCAGTGTAAAACGCACTCAATGAAGTTACATGGAACGATTTTTTCTACTGTAAATATTAATATATTGGCCGATTATTTTAAACAAAATAGAAAAAGATACTGGTATAACCATTATCTATGATTTTGTGTTATAACCCCCAAATAACCAGTATCTATGATGTTGTGTTATAACCCCCAAATAACCATTATCTATGATTTTGTGTTGTAACCCCCAAATATTTCATAGTTCATTTCATTTGCATTGGTTTCTTATTTTTACTGGCATCCGTGTGCAGTTTTCATTAATGGAACAGAACTGTGTAGGTTTTAAAAAATCTGCTTCATCTTGTAAGCGCTATTTCATATTTTTCATTTTTCTCAACGTCAAGGTGAGGTGATTCTGAACTTATTCTTACGTTGCTCATTTACGATAGGGGTTGAGTACTCATTGATATGAAAACAATGTAAAAGTTTTAATGTGTTTACGACCCCCCCCCCCCCCCCCCACCCTCTCACACATATATTTCATGGGCATAATAAAAAAAAATGGTTACAATAAAACAGCATATTTATTTAAACTAAAATGTCTACATCAAAACAAAAAGTTAACATAGAACACAAATAAAATAATTTGATTATACTAGGGCTCGAACCTTGGGCCTCTCACATAGGAAGCGCGCGTGTAACCACTACACTACGGAACCGCTTGAAAAATCACATTCTAACTAAGATATTAATAAGCTATTAATAGTCGGTTTAAATGTTAACCCGGAAGTTTAAACGCTGGATAGTGAGCGGGGTTAAAGGTCCATACCAAAGGGTCCATACCACTGGCAAGATACGGGTCAGGCCTGCGGCCTTCTATATGTGGTTCTTTAAAAAAAACTGTAGGAGGACTTGATAGTAATGAGACGGGGTGCTGTGATGGTGCTCCTCATTGATAAGCGGCTGCTTCCTTTATCAAGACTCATTATTACAATTAATAATACGTGTCGCGCTTTGCGCTCTATAGCGCCGTTATTAGTAACTAGGTGGTTGCTAGGATAGTGGAACAAAGAAGTTTTGTTTTTATACAAAACCAGAAAGTTTCACCGGTTCGCGTATTTGCCCAGCCCCTGCGATCTTTTATTATTGCCCAGTCCCTGTGATCAGTTATTAACTAAAAAAATTAGCTTTGCATTATTGGCAATAAATGTTGTAGTAAATGTAATAGGCACAAATGCAGTACTTATTTACACTAATTTACACAAAAATCACCACTATGCAAGATATTCTGACAACAAACATATATTCATTGATCCGTAAAATAACTTCTCCTCCCATAAGCGAAAAAAAACGTATTACAGACTAGTCGCCGTACTTCAGTGTGACGCCGATAAGCAAATTTCACGTGGTAAGAAACATTACCAGAACGTGGAAATTCTATGAAACCAGGTTCAACATTTTAGTTATTAATTTATAGTTGTTAATTAATACCGACATCCAAACTCAAGTTATGGAGCGCCAAGTCTCTTTCTGTGTTTTATGTCATATCGGCCTTGACCTTGATCCAACTGGCCCCAAATGCAAACCCAAGCTAGGTCTTAATTTAAGCTAACAAACACAATTTTAGAACAATATCCGCATTAAAAAATTGAGCGGGAATCGTTTTAATTTTTTATTAAAAGTGACCTTGACCTCGAGTCCTAACTAGTGTCGCGTTCTGATAAAACAGGGCATAATGCATGTGCGTAAAGTGTCGTCCCAGATTAGCCTGTGCAGTCCGCACAGGCTAATCAGGGACGACACTTTCCGCTTTTATGACATTTTTCGTTTAAATGTAGAATCTTCTTAGCAAAAATCCAATTTAGGCGGAAAGTGTCGTCCCGAACTGCACAGGCTTATCTGGGACGACACTTTACGCACATGCATTTAGCCCAGTTTTCTCAGAACGGTACTCACTAGATCTCTAAGCAAGATATACATGTGAGTTGCCTACACACAAAAGCAAATGTTTATTATCAAGAAAAACGCAGTTGAGAAAATGATTCCGTGTGTAATGACAAATCCAAACAAAAAAAAGACAATTGGTATTGCGTCTTGAATATTTAACGTGTAGTTATCAAATATTCGGACACAATAACATCTGCTGTTGTGTTCAAGTTGTATAATTGTTTCGTTCCAAACAGTATCATATCCTTACAGAATTGGAACGACTGTCGCCTTCAATGGGACACCATCAGTTATAACAACATCACATACCTTACTGTGACCTTCCACGATGTCTGGAAACCAGATACAACACTTTATGACAGGTATCTGTATCAATAACTGGCTGCACATATCAATAACTGGCTTCCAATGATTTTGAAGCAAGATATAACGCTTTATGACAGCGTCTTATATTTTCCAAACTGGACTTCCCAGATGTCTGAAATGGACACAACATTTTATGATGTTATCACTTATTTAACTTCCAATGATTTTTAACCAGGTTTTCCGAAGGAAAAAACTGGTTATCAGATTGGCGAATGCGGGCGGGCTGGCGGGCTGGCTGGCGGGCTGGCGGGCGGGCGGAACAAGCTTGTCCGGGCCATAACTATGTCGTTCATTGTCAGATTTTAAAATCATTTGGCACATTTGTTCACCATCATTGGACGGTGTGTCGCGCGAAATAATTTCGTCGATTTATTTAATGTTTTCCGGTGGTTTATAGAGAAATATCAGTGAATTAAAACTGATAATTTCACTGTTTCAAACAGTGAAAATTATCAGTGAGAATTATCGATAATTTTCATTGTTTACTGTGAAATGACGTCATTTTTTTGACGAAATGACGTCATTATCCCAGCAAAATTCGTTAGTTAAACTCTTGAACAATGTATATAAACTGTGAAAAATGCATTAAATAAAAAGAAAATTTGTTGGATTCGGTGGATTATCGACTTTAATTCACTCGTGATCATAGAAAACATATATTTTCACTCGTGGCTGCGCCACTCGTGAAAATATTATTTTCTATGATCACTCGTGAATTAAAATCGATAATCCACCGGATCCAACAAATATCCTCTATATCTCCAAGGTCAAGGTCACACTTTGAGTTCAAAGGTCAAAAATGGCCATAAATGAGCTTGTCCTGGCCATAACTATGTCATTCATTGTGATATTTTAAAATCATTTGGCACATTTGTTCACCATCATGGGACGGTGTGTCGCACGAAAGAATCACGTCAATATCTCCAATGTCAAGGTCGCCACGACTAAAAATAGATTTTTTTAAAAAACAAACTTACAAAGGGGGTTAATTTTGTTTGTTCATTTCAAAAGTTCAGTTTGAGTTTTCTCAGATTTTTCTCACAATGAAAACCCGGTTTTGTGACAATTTTGTCCCTTGTTTATTATTTTTAATCGTTCATGAAATTATTTGAAATTACAAACTTTAGTCGAGTTTGTCATTATAAATTATGTCAATTTCCTTTCTTATGATATCCGACAAAATGTAAAAGTTCATAAATATTTCAAGAAAACCAACGTGCTTTAAGTTCTTACGCTTAGGCTGCGAAGGACTGCGTGGGTTTAAAGTTGCGCAATCCTGTTAGATATCATGCAATACGTTCAAGCGCTGGTGTTGTGCATGAAATGTCTTGACGATCATGTTCAACAAAACAAACAATAAAGTGCACTTCTCTCTGACTATGTTCTGATTGTAAGTAAACGCCATGAACGTGTTGACAAGAATCACGGATGCTCAAACAGTCAAACCCTCCGGTAGATACATCTTAGATTATTGGGCGAAGTGTCAAGATATATTTCAAATTCAACCCTTGTTAAATGCCCTTATATTAGTTGCAATAATTCACGTTCAGCATTTTAACCCAGAGGGTTATAAAGGTTTGCTCTCAGCGCCGCCATATCAAAAATGTTCAAAGGCTCTGGGAGTACGTTTATATGGACAAATCCTTATAATTATAGTTCCAGTGCCGACTTTCTTTGTATCACTTAGAAACTTGTTTGTACCTGTTTTCAGTATTACATTATAAGTTTTTCATTAATTTAACAAACATGGTTGTCTTTTACAATATTTTGTTACGAAAATAATATTAGTGATACAACCTTGCCTTGTCTCAAATCCGCAAAAAAAAAAAAATCCCGAACAATCAGAAAAAAACGCGCTTGAACGAACAATCGCCTCAATGATAAATGTCCTGTATTACATTGCACAGTTTTCAATTGATTCCAATGTTGAACATCGTATCAAACATTTTAGCGTTTTAATGTTTACAACGTTTGATTTGATTTCAATACATACATTAACCCATTTATGCCTAGCGTCTAAAAAAAGGCCTTGGCAAACAGCGTAGACCTAGTTGAGACGCCACCATATGCGGCGTCTCATCTGGGTCACCGCTGTTTGCTTAAAGGAATTACTGTAAGAAATATTCTAAATACAGAAATAAATATACTAGACATCCCTAATTTGGAAATAAATCGATCCAAGTAAGAAGGATGGGAGAGTCCACTTGGCATAAATGAGTTAATTAATGTACTATAAAAATACATAATTAACAGAAAAAACGAATGACACGTGTGTATGTCGTAACATAATCCCTCTTCAGCGCCGGGGAAGAGGTCATGTTTCCGGGATGGGAAGACTTCCGGGTATCCATATCCAATTCCGGTCAAGTGACCTACAACTTCCCGTCCGTGGTTAAAAGTATATGCAGGGTCAATGTCAAATACTTTCCGTTCGACACGCAGGAATGCAACCTTAAGTTTGGGTCATGGTCGTATAACGGATTCGACCTTGACATTGTCAACAGAAATTCAAACGGTAGCTTTTCCTCTATTCACGCCTTTGAAATCTTATTTTTAATTGCACTCGGTTAAAGTAAATTAAACATTTTTGTTTTAAAATGTTTAAAAAGTTTTTTTAATTTCTAAATTTTAGTTGTGTTCTTTACTTTAACCATATTGAATACATTTAAGTAGTGGATTAAGAGACATTTTCAATATAATGCTTAATATGACTAGAACTATGTCTGAAGATGACAACTATCCCCCCTCCGATGGCTGTTTCAAGCAAGTGCAATACTTGAGTATTAGTACAATAAATAAAAAGATTTTTTTCGTTCCGTAATTACATTGAAAAAATACAAAGACAAGCAGCTTGACGTTGATTTATTGCATCTATTGCCTACGTTCATGGACAGATACGCTTGCATAAAAAACCTACAAAAACAGCACTATTATACCGAAGTCCTTTGGCACACTGTTAATTGTTTGCGACACAATGTACGTATTTAAAATGTTGTTTATATCTAAAATCTACCTCAATTCAATGGCATATAAATCTGCAATAAGTAGCGCGAACAAATATTACGTTATTGACCTAAACGGCATAACCGACATACCTTAAACTAATAACCAGAATGATTAAAAATCATACGTTCCTATTTCTCTGAAGAGCTGTTTAAAATAATTTATAAGAATAAAACAATAAATATTTCTCTTAAAATGAATGTTAATATAGTTTTCAGATAGTGCGCGCCTCTTGCTGTGTACATGTATACATTTAGTTTTTTCTGTTATCTTTGTAAGATTTATGAATTTTTCATTGAACAATGTATCAATTTGTTGTTTGTGTTTTGAATGTTAATAGCTCTATTCATATTATGATCATTTGTGGCAGAAAAATATTGCGCCCAACGTAGCATTTATATAACGTCTAATGGCAAGTATGAATTGTACGCATACTCGTGTTTAAGAACAACAGGTATATTCTCAGGTGACCTCGATAACTTTATTGAGCACACCGAGTGGAAAATACGCAAACTTCCGGCGGAGCGTCATGAGTTCTACTACAACTGCTGCCCGGAACCCTATCCTGACGTCACCTTTACCATCGTCATGGAGCGGCGGCCAGCGTTCTACCTACTTACAATGCTGCTCCCGTGTATTCTGACGTCATGTGTGGCGGCGCTGGGGTTTCTGCTACCGGTTGAGTCGGGCGAGAAGGTTTCCCTGGAAATCACGGTGCTTTTGTCATTGGCAGTGTTCCTGTTGTTGGTGTCTGAATCGCTACCGCCATCATCCGACGATTTCCCCGTCATAGGTATACCAGAATCATCTTGAGTGATAATTGAATTTATATACTGGCATGTGTACTAGGAATCGGTATATGACCCCGATACGTCTGTGAGTTTGTATCCATTCGTACCTTTCCTTTTGTAATGGATTTACCGGTATATCTGTCTTCTTGTTGATTAAATTTCTTTAACAGATATGCATTTGCACTAATCTTCCTCTGAGATAATCAATCTTAAGACATGATATACTAAATTAAACTGTGTGGTAATTGGTATGTGACCATTCTGACTTAAGTATTGTGACTATTTGATCCATTCATGCATTGCCATAGGCAATCGATCGTAGTTATGACAGCTGTTTTTATTTATCAGATGCAAATGTATTCGTTAAAGAACAGGCAGTCGCATAGTAAATAAAAGCAGTACATTACATACATCTGGTAGGTCATTTATCATATACATCTGGTCGGTAACTTAATATATACATCTGGTCGGTCATTTATTATATACTCGGTACATCTTGTCGGTAAGTTGATATATACATCTGGAATGTCATTTATTATATACATCTGGTCGGTCATTAATTTTATACATCGGGTCGGTCATTTATTATAAACCTCTGGTAGGTCTTTCGTTATATACGTGTGGTTTTATATACATCTGGTATTGATAATAAACGACACTGACAAATCATGCATTTGGACACTTGTCAAATGATTCTTCTTCGCAGGTTCGTACTTCGCCTGTTCTATGGTATTGGTGTCTTTCTCCCTGCTTCAAACAGTCTTGGTGCTTAACGTGTTTTACAGGGGAACCAATGGACGCAGGGTACCGAGGTAAAATGTGTAAAAAGCAGTGTGGTTTATTTTGCAAACGATATATTTATCATATGGGAATATGATTTGTCATTCAAAACATGTTAAACTAGGTTAAATATTTAAGTATGTTATTTCCGTGGACAGGTTTTTAAGCTGACCGTTAACACCAATAAAAAAACGATTGGACTGAAGATTAAATCCAAATTTTCTTAACTATTTTATGACTACTGAACAATCAACACAAAATTGTTTGCTCACATTCAAAGAATTATGTTTCAGATGGGCAAATGTGTTTTTTCTGCAATTCTTAGGACGTGCGCTATGCATTCAGTCAAACAAAGTAGCGGTGCAATCAGACTCGACGGACGAAGAACAGGTGAGATTTTGCCATAAACAAAACGCGCCCCGAAAATTATCCCAATATATGTGAAAGTTGCATACGGTGTGCACGAAGAAAAATGTGTTGACTTTCTGGTGAGAAGTTGTAAAAGCGCCGCGAATGAGAGAGTAAATATTTAATTAATTCCTGGCGGCTATTAGATGTCCAAAATGTGCTTCAAAATGGTTGCATTAATTTGACTAGTTTGCATTAAGCCAATAGCTATTTTTTTTTGTTTAAACTTATTTATTTAGCTGGATAAAATCGGAAGGCATATTGAGATTTTATGGAGAAAAGTCTTGGTATCTTAAAATAAGATTGGATCTTGAGAGTGGGGATGGCACCGGCACCCACTAATCGATTTGCAGGAACCATTACATAACTACATACTTCATTACCACTACATCACCGCAGGCTTTATAAAAGTGTCATGTTATAATGCAGCATGTTCACCGGGAATACACTTTGCTTCCTATATGGAAGTCCTACTTTCAAAGATGTAAAATATGAGCGCCAAGCGAAAATGGGTTTTATGCCGCATGCGCCAGCGTCGCTCCAGAAAAGGCTGTGCATTCGCGTTGTCTTCTCAGAAGCTACCTGTCTGATATCAAGTCACGCAAGGTATTGTGGTCGTATTTGTGGACAGGCTAGCTCCCGATAACACTGCGCCACTGCGCAGGCTAGTCTGGATCTACGCTAGCCGCAGGTGGCAAGGCGCGGCTCATATTTGAGCATGTATAACTTTGATTAGTTGATCCTCAATAAGGTACAGTTCTTTCTTTTTTTAAGTTTCCTGATGACACAAACAACGCGGATAATAGCGTAGTTCCCATTAACGTCAAGGGAGACGTCCGAAATCACAGCAACATATCTACTCTCAAGTTTCGCGCATTTGAACTTCAAACCACCGGGATTTACCGAAACCCCCATTCTCAACAAACCAACATTCAGAATGACCGGCATGAGTTAGCAAATGATTCCAGTGACTCAGCTACAACAAATCTTAAGCGTATAGTGGGCCACTTAGAAGAGGATCATCTCAATGAGAGCATTAGTGCCGAATGGAGGGACATCTCTAATGTGATGGACAGGTTCTTCTTTATTCTCTACGCGCTGGTTACGGTGATCACCACGATGTCATTTCTACTCCAAGCGGTTTAGGAAAACAATTCGAAAGATCAACAATGCGTGTGTGTGTTTTTTTCAAATTGAAATTGTTGTTGTTGTTTTTTTAAGTTGCAGTTTAGTTATGAATCCACTGTTCATAGTCCGAACAGCTGGATAGTGACGTGACAGGTGGACATGAAGTGTGAAATGACTGATCTACGCAATGTCATTTATGCAAAGACAGAACCATTAAATTATTTCAATTTTTATTGACATATTACTTAGTACGCAACTATATCCCTTTACAAGCCTCGTAAGAAATATTAAGAATATTTAGCATGTATAATGATTTGTCAAGAGGTGTCATGTATGTTCATAATGTATATTGAAGGTGCAAGATGCATTATGAATGTTCAAGTCTAGTATTCCTGATATAATTTATGAAATATAATACTGCAAACTCATGTATATATTCTTTGGCAGGAAATTTCGTGTTTAAAAGATATAACTTCATGGGCACGTCCATTCGTGGATAACTGACTTTTCCAAAAAAGAAAGCAATACAGCTTAACTGAACTAGCGTTTTACCGGAAATGTTCAGGATCAGAAAAGTAAACAATGTGATGTATACCCCTTTGTCAAGTATCTGGATGTATCTGCATTGCACGACAGGATGTTTGTGATTTCGTTAGATTGAAAGACTTTCGTCTCTTATTTAGAATAAAACAAGAATAATGATAAGGAATATTTTTCGTCGGGATCTTAAATTTTTGGATCTGTTTTACCGACGAAATAAAAACAATATTTTATTAATGATTTTGCAGTTCTATTAACTTTTATAAATGATTATTTGTACATACTTTTTTAGTTCGTATCACCTGTATTTAGAATTGCAATTAACTTTTCTCTAAACACATTTTAAGATTTTCTTGTTTTGTCTGTGGTGCGTCGTTTTATACGACTTTCAATTTACCCCCCAGCTACCCGGGTATTCGCCAAAGAAATAATTATGATCCAAAAGCACTAGTGCACGGTGGTCAATAAGGCCTTCATGTGCTCTGGTATTCTTGCAGAGAATGACGCGGTCGCCCTATTCATCTACATTTTATATTTGTTACCACTTGCTTATGTTTAGCAATATTAAGCAGGGGCAATATGATATTCCGCATAGAGTTCGCAATGGACAAACAGGACTATAACAATACGTTCACTTGTTTTGACTGTGGTTTCGTTTAAATCTGAGTAAGGGATCACAATACATGCACGTGTACGTCTTACCGCAACCAATGAAGATGAGATTGACAAACATATTATCGGGTAGACATTAAAGGTGTACTACGGATAATATTCTACTGAGAGAACTTAATATATATACATAAAATGTCGTGTGTGTTTGTTTCGTTGTTTGATTAAGTGTACTAGCTTTCGGCCACACTTAACCCATTTATGCCTAGCGTCTAGAAAAAAGGCCTTGGCAAACAGCGTAGACCCAGATGAGACGCCGCATGATGCGGCGTCTCATCAGGGTCTGCTCTGTTTGCTTAAAGGAATTTCTGTAAGAAATATTCTAAATATAGAAATAAATATACTAGACATCCCTAATTTTGGAAATAAATTGATCCAAATTAGAAGGATGAAAAATGAAGAAAATGCTAATTTTAGAAATTCAGCAGACAACATTTTAGCAGACGACAACTTTCCCAGCATGTAAAGGGTTAACTGAGGGCGATACTCTGAGAAACATTAATTTGGACTTTCACCAGTACTCAATTGTCGTTGTGTCCCCAGAGTTGAGGTATATTCACATTCATATTGTTGGATTTCGTATTTTTACTTTACATATGCCTTTTTTTTTAAATTGCGGCTGGTTCGCCCACTTTAATGTCAATAACTGATTAAACATTCGTTGAAATTTCAGTGTGAAATCTGGTGTTATTTCCTACAAAATGAGGTTGCAAAACCGTTTATGTCTAATAGATTTTGTCGCCATTTTCTCTTCTGGCTGCCAAATCGAGATAAGAAGTCATATAGTATTTGTACTATTCTGCACAATCTCTTTGTTTTAAAATAAATAACGAGATTAAGGAGAGAACTTCTTTTGTATATGCTTTATATTTGTTCATTTTCATCATAAATTCCGATAATCTCTTTGAATACAAAAGTGCGACAACGGTCGATGTTTGTGAAAAGCAAGCAGAAAAAAAAACCCAGGTATTATAGCGTTGCAACGCGAAATGATTGAATGATTTGGAAAGTTCTGTTGTTGTCGTTATATTTTGTGATGCTACGAGGATTGCCTGTATAAAGTATAAAAATACATCACTCATGGTACGAGCACGGATGGCCGGGTTGTGTAAGTGGTAGATTTTTGTCTACAGGGGTCAGTGATTCAAGCCCCATTAAGGGTTACTTTTTTTTCTTTCTTTAATTTTATTATTGTTTTTTTACCAAGGCTTTTTAGATCCAATGTTTACAGTTATTAATATAAAGCATTTCATGACAAACTGCAATACATGCCAAAATCTGTGAAAAGGCCCCTTTAAACGCATATCTAGGCATATCTTTTTACATGTAAATGCTCAGAACCGTTGGGACACAATGATATGTTTGTATGTTCACAGTCCCAGAAAAAAACGTCTATCTTAACAAGAACTTTGTCACCGAAAAACAACAGTCCCCTACTGTGGAACTCTATCCGCATATCGAGTTTTATCAACCTAGCTTAGGTATCTGCTTAAGTTCTCGTACGATCTTGATTTCAGTAGTTATACAAACGTCCATATTCCCGATATAACCTCTATCCACATATCAAGTTTTATCAAAGTGGCTGAAATACTTCTGAATTATATATATGTTAAGCTAAATTCCAATATTTATAGTTTACATAGACATGGGGTATAGAGTTGCTGCGCGCAAACTTTTACCTCAATTTTATCAGTACAAAAAGCGGCACAATTCTGCTGAATTACAGGTCAGAGTTATGGGCCTTGGTCAGTGACAATGCATCAATATCACAAAGATATACGTACTAGTTGCATGCAAAGGAGTTGTGTTCTGAGAAAACTTGGCATAATGCATGTGCGTAAAGTATCGTCCCAGATAAGCCTGCTAATCAGGGACGACACTTTCCGCTTAAATGGTATTTTTCGTTTAAAGGAAGTCTCTTTTTACGGAAAATCTTGTTTAAGCGGAAAGTGTCGTCCCTGATTAGGCTGTGCGGACTGCACAGGCTAATCTTGGACGACACTTTATGCACATGCATTATGCCCAATTTTCACAGAACACAACACGAAGTTTCCCCTGAATTTCAACTAACACCTTAACATTAACCAAAATGTTCTCTTAGTCCAAACAGCGGTACAATTCTGCTAAATTGCAGGTCATAATTATGGAACTTGGCTAGTGACCTTACACAATGACCTCAAACACATGTGTAAAGGTTAGATGAAATACTTGCAATTGGTAAAGTGCTGTTGATCGTTTACTTTAACCAAAGCAACACACAAACACCAATACATGGGAGAGCAGTATAGCTAAGAATACTCTGTAAATAGTCAAGCTAAACATTTATTGTGATAAATAACAACAAAAATGTAACATACATTACATAACATTACACGTTAATACCGGGGTAAAATTAATTTCCAAACAAGAGGTAAATTATATGTATATGAAATTTTCATGTTTTAAAATAGTATTTTCTTTTTCCTCTTTGCATCCCATTTTTATCCTTGTTTTAACATACAAACTTTGTATTTGAATAATGCCTTTTTCAACTTTTTTACAACATAATTTGTACAAACCATTTTACATACACATTTTATGACTTAAATAAACATAATAATAATCATACAAATAATAATAAATCTCAACAAAGGTTCAATCTAACAATAATGTGAGAATAATTCAAGAATCTTTCAAATTAAGAACACTATCATTCTATAATAATCCATTAATCCCCTCCATACATACAAAAAGGGGCTCGCTAGTAAGATGAAGGTAAGACCAATATGTCGGTGATCTTAAAATATATTGACCCAAATAGATATGTGAAGTTTCAATAGAATATCTGTAGTACTTACACAAATATGTACTTGTTGCATGCAAACCTTAACCAAAAAATAACACTGACAATTATAGCTTGTGAATACTATATCTCAAAATATTCGGTGAATAATCAAGCAAATACATCACTCAGAATTTTGAAAGTACAACAGATTCTTAAACCAACTTCTTTTATTTACACTGAAAATCTTTAACAAAACTTCAATTTAAATACCTGTAACACTAACAGTATCAATTGTGAGATAACAAAATACACAAAAACATAAATTTTAAAATTACTGCATTGATTACTTCAGTATTATAAGAAAATGGCCTCAAGTTTGAATGATCTCCACATCACATGCTGTCAGATTCCTCTTGTTCCATGGGCTCACGTCTCGGCGGATAAAACGCTGTGGACGGTCGCCATAGCTGCAGCTTGGAGACGAGAGGAAGGCCAAGGTCGACGCGCTGAGTGAGAAAGTAGCGCTGGCGATCCCGCGGGTAGATGAAGGTGATGGTGATGTCAACCACAAGGTTGTCCTAAAGCAAACATTTTCCTATTTAAAGGTAGTTTCAAAATTTAAAACTCAAGAAAACATGTTATTAATTTTTTTATTCATAAACAGATTTTGTTCATGTTTTATCATTCAACAAGTAAATTTTTTTCGCTAATAATGTTTATTTAAAAACAAGATATGTGTTTGTCAGAAACACTATGTTCCCTTTTGCGCCGTTTTAAAGCTATATATTTGACCTTTATCCTTGAAGGATGACCTTGATCTTTCACCACTCAAAATGTGCAGCTCCATGAGATACACATGCATGCCAAATATCAAGTTGCTATCTTCAATATTGAAAAAGTTATTGCAAATGTTAAAGTTGGGGCAAACAAACAAACAAACAAACCAACAGACAGGGCAAAAACAATATGTCCCCCACTATAGTGGTGGGGGACATAAAAATCCTTCACAAATGATTCTATTTCACACATAGAAAACAACATGGCAAACAAGACAAACCAAATATATTGTAATCAATTAAAATATGCATGCTGGCTTACCTCTCTTTAATATTTATTTTTTTAAGTCAAATATTGTGTGGTCTGACGATAAGGACAAGATATTTAGTGGTAAGTTTTGTTTTGTGTTTTTTTCTTCAGATGTAAAGTCTAAGTTACATGTAAATCATACTTAAGACATAAAAGTGCCCTTTGCCTAATTTTTTTCCAATGTAAATGGTCCATTTACATGTCACACTTAATGGGTTACCTTAAGTTATGAAATATCTTGCAGATGAAGATTGATCCCATTTAAATGCCACAAATCCCAGACATTCATACCAATGGAGAATCGTTATTTCACTAACTGTGGCAAGGTAAACTTTTGTTCCTTCCTTGTTTTGACATTCGGACATTCGTTCCTATGATATTTTGAACAAGAGATGTGTTTGTCAGAAAAACAATGCCCCCTACTGCGCCGCTTTGAAGCCATATATTTGACCTTTGACCTTGAAGGATGCCTTTGACCTTTCACCACTCAAAATGTGCAGCTCCTTGAGATACACATGCATGCACAATATCAAGTTGCTATCTTCAATATTGCAAAAGTTATGGGCAATGTTTAAGTTTTCGGACGGATGGACAGACTGACTGACAGATGGACGGACCGACGGACAGTTCAACTGCTATATGCCACCCTACTGGGGGGCATAAAAACTGGATAATTGTTCATTATTTTGAAAGTCCAGGATATCAATTATGAAGGAAAAATGTCCAGGTTGTCAAAATAATTAGGAACTGTTGTCCGGGTGGTAGAAATTACGTAGGAACTGTTTTCCGGGTTGTCAAAATAACGTAGAAATTAATGTTCAGGTTGTCAATGTATCAGGAAAAAATGTCCAGGTTGTCAAAATAAGGTAGGAACGAATGTCTGCCTTGTCAACATAAACCTAGGAATGATTGTCAGTGGGAATGATTGCCCAGACACCACATGTCACACATACTGGCTTACCTTCAATTATTGAATGTCTTGCAATGTTATCTTGATTCCATTTACTTGTCACACATAATGGCTTACCTCTAATTTCTGAATATCTTGCAGAGATATCTTCATTCCATTTTTATTCTGCCTCTGGAATCTCGTGGTATCACCATATTGAGAAATACGCTGAAATAAGCAAAACAAACATGACAACCACTTGGATGACAATTTGTCTGGTACATAATTCGCCCGATTAGTGCACAAAGGTACCATGTGCCTTCTTATTTCAATGTCACAGGGTACCTTTTTGCACTAAGGGGGCTATATAAACAACTCTTTATGCCAGCTCAAAAATCTAAAATTAAGGGTACAGTTTTTAAATTTACAATGTCTGGTGAAGTAAGTTTTTTTCACCAGATATCAGTCATGTAACTTAACAGGACAACCTACCGGTGAGATGTTGCTGATAGTGCCCTCACAGTCCAGCACGGAGCCTGTATCTATGACGATGACAAACACGTTGAGAAGGTTAGAGAATTCAGACTGGAAATCCAGCTCCACGGTTACGCCGACTTCAGGGAAGCTGACCACTTGCTTTGGTGGTTTCACTGAAATTTAGAAAAAGTTCTGTATTTCATGTTCATGGTCTTTAACAAATACTGAAAAAACAACTCATATCAAAAGATTCTCATTACAAAACCGGCTCAGTGTTTTTGTAAATAGTATCGAAGTAAAAAAAGTTAATTAAAGTTTGAGTGTGATGATGTTGAAATTAAAATTGGAATTTAACACTAAAAGCCTTAATGAACATATATTTGATATCCTCACCTATGCAACATTCAAACTGTTCGTAATCTATAGGGAAGCATGTACTGTATTGTTTTTACAACTTACATTTAACAATCCAACGAAACCAAATAAAAAGAACTATATTAAAATAGTTTTACCATGGTAACTGTTCCATATTTGAGTTTGCAAATCATATGACTGTGTGTTTCCTTTCTTTGCAATTCTGTCCGTCAAAGATCGATTTGGCTCTGACAGATTTGATCTCAATTCAGGTAGCTGCCTCGTTGAATGCTTTGGGACTTTGAAAAACTCTGAAAAACATAGTTTGTATAATATTTTGACATTTCACACGTTTAAACAATATTTATAACAAAAGCTGTGTTTGTGAAACACAATGCCCCCTACTGCACTTTAAAGACGCACGGCAGCTATGTTAGAAAAAAATGACCTTTGACCTTGACCTTTCACCACTCAAAATGTGCAGCTCAATGAGATACACATGCATACCAAATATCAAGTTGCTATCTTCAATATTGCAAAAGACCAAGGTTAAAGTTTTGAGACACACACATACAATGACAGACAGACAGGCCAAAAACAATATACCCACGATCATTCGATCCGGGGGCATAAAAATCACTTGTTTATGGACAAGTTGCTTGCCCAATTCTACTTATCCATAAGCAAATAATTCTTGTCCAAGCTGTGTCTGGTAGTTGTTGTAAGTCTCTTCTGATTTTGCAAACAATGTGACATTGAAATAATTTCTTGCAGATCATTGTGTAATCTGATAAGATGAGAGGTTGAAGAACAATTTGCAGAACATAATACAGTCAGATCGTTAGTCCAATCGTTAGTGCGTGTTGGATGATTCACAAAGACAAAAGATATATTCAATAAGCAGTGGATTCCTAATAGCCAAGTCAATACAAATCAATAAAAGTATGTACGCTTCATCATTTTTTGGTGTCAATATATAACAAGAGGGCCAAGATGGCCCTAGTTTGCTCACCTGAGAGGAGTCGGTTCATTCAATCTTTACCAAATGAAAAACTTGACCTAGATATTGTCCAGACAAACATCCTGGTCAAGTTTCATCATTATTTCATCTGCGAGTCATGATCAATGTACCTATGAAGTTTCATGATCCTAGGCGTAAGCATTCTCAAGTTATCATCCGGAAACCATTTTTCTAAGTTGAGTCACCGTGACCTTGACAGCCATTGTGTAAATACGTTTTTTGGCATTTAACAATATCTATAAACAATTTTAACAAAACCACGCTTTCCAATAAATTACTTGACATTATTTATTTTTGTTTTTTATTTAATATAAAAATATGGACATTAAAAATGCCTATCCAAATACTAGTATATCTCTTCAAATATCATACAAACAAGAGATGTGTTTGTCAGAACACAATGCCCCCTACTGTGCCACTTTGAATAAAAAAATTAATTTTTTGTATATCCCTTTTAATAAAAAATAATACTTCGCTAGTTAAAATGATCTGCATACAAGCCATATCGTTTTTCTTTAATTAATGTTATGTTTTTCTTGTGTAAACTTACCTAGAATTATGAAATTGAAATTAAATTGGAATAACAGTAATGAGTAATTATTTTTATTTTAAATTGCACATGCCATTTGACTACAATATGTGCAAGCTAACAATAAAATCATACATCCATGACGATCGGACGCTTTAGCAAGTGGGAAAGGTAGCCTGTAAAATGCAAATTGCGCGATTGCGCTCCTTAATATTCATACGAGCTATATTGTTTTGTAAATTTATTTTATGTTTTCCTTGTGTAAGAACCCACCTAAAATAATTAAATTGAAATAAAAATAGAATTAAATCGTGTTTCAACATTTCCTCTTGCACAAAATATGGAACCATACCTACCCTATCCAATCGTCACGGATGAACTGTTTTATTGTGAGCTTGCATAAAAAGTAGTCAAATGATTGTATGTAAAAATTGTAATCAATATCTTTACTCATAACTGAGATATTCAAGTTTGAAAGTGATGTTTTAGAAAAGTCCCCAAGGGTAATTTAAGTAAAAAATGTACCTTTTAAAGCTAACAGAATGCTACCTTTAGTATATATAACAAACAGGTCAACAGCTATAATGTTAAACATTGCTTAAAATTACACATACAGAAACTGTAGCACATCCACTATACTTCTTTAAGTATGTGATAATAATTATATTCGTTGATTTCAATTGTGTAATTTAAAAATTCATTATATTGAATAAAAACTCCCTTTATATGATTCTTATGTCTACTATAATGCTCCTTTCATACGATTGGCGTTGCATGCTTATCACCATTTATTGAGTTAATTGTATAATGGAAACACTGAGCACGTTATTCATGATATTTTGTTTTTCATAAAAATATACATCAGCATGGTTTCACTGAGTCTGCTGAGTCTAAGTATACATAATATGAAACTTTGTAATTCAAAATTCCCCATGATTTTATTGTTTAACAGAGTTTCAGATTTTGTAAATATTTGACACATGTCATTGTTATTTGGTATTTGGTGACAACTTTAGATTATTGTTTTGAAGTCAATGAATCTTATAAAAAGACACATGGCAGGTGAGATGTTAGGTTGTTAATCACCTGTATATGTATTGGAAGCAATTATTTTGCCAAATAATATTTGTCAAAGAAATTAATAAAACCATTTTTAAGGAGAAAATAAAAGAAAGTGAATGAAGCCATATGAATGTGTTTGTTGTTGTTTTTTCAATAACAATTCATTGCTTGGTAAATGAAATAAAATAAAAATTACCGGTAACTAGATTCAAAACAAAAATTGTGTACCTTCTTTTATTTCTGAGAAGAGCTTTTCTATTCCAACAGGTTTGCAGATCAGTGGTTTTAGATGGTAGAGCAACAGACCGTGGTTCTTGTCTTCAAAGGCAGCCAAGCCTGGACTCCTGTTTAACATTAGGATACTGTATAGGATTGCTGAACAAATGTCTCATACTTTAATGTTGGAGTCAATAACGCTCATTTGAGTCCATATTAATGAAAAGACAACTTATAAAATATAAATTAACAAAGTTAAACAACACAGGTTTCATTTAACTTGTTTTTATTACAAAAAAATGCTGACATTATTTGATTTGTTATATTATTTAATACATATGTTATACTTATAATACAAAAGCTGCATCAAACAGATATTTTCTATTTGTCAAACCTTGCCTTTTTTACTTACGTTGCATAACAGTAGATTGTATTTCCCTTGCTCACTTTCTGATCAAACAGGGACGGGTGTGCATTAGACTTTACTTTTCCTCTATAAAAAAAAGCAAAACTGGTAAGCTAGTTAGAGCAAAAAAAAAGAGGGCCTGAAAGGCCCATAGTCGCTCACCTGAGATAACAAGATATAATTGGGACAAGTCTTCTGACCAAGTTTCATAAAGATAAAGAGCGGAAAATAAATGTGGCCTCTAGAGTGTTAACAAGGTTTTACTATAGCCATATAAGGAAAAATGCCCCGCCCCCTGGCAGCCATGTTTTTCAACCAACTGGCATCATTTTCAAACTTGTCCAAAATATTATCGGGATGAATCTCCTGACCAAGTTTCATGAAGATAGGACAGTAAATGTGGCCTCTAGAGTGGTAACACGATTTTACTATAGCCATATAAGGAAAAATACCCCGCCCCTTTGAAGCCATGTTTTTCAAGCAAACATAATTATTTTCAAATTAACCCAAGATATCATTGAGACCATTCTTCTGACCATATTTCATGAAGATTGGACAATAAATGTGGCCTCTAAAGTGTTAACAAGATTTTACTATAGCCATATTAAAGCCAATTAAGGAAAAATGCCACGCCCCTTGGCAGCCATGTTTTTCAAGCAAAGGTTACCATTTTTGAACTCATCCAAGATATCATTTAGACAAATCTTCTGACCAAGTTTCATGAAGATCGGAAAATAAATGTGGCCTCTAGAGTGTTAACAAGGTTTTACTATAGCCATATAAGGAAAAATGCCCCGCCCCCTGGCGGCCATGTTTTCCAACCATCCAGCATCATTTTCAAACTTGTCCAAGATATTTTTGGGATGAATCTTCTGACCGAGTTTCATGAAGATTGGACAATAAATGTGGCCTCTAGAGTGTTAACAAGATTTTACTATAGCCATATATACAATGTAGCCATATAAGGAAAAATGCCCCGCACATTGGAAGCAATGTTTTTCAAGCAAAGGTTACCATTTTTGAATTCATCAAAGATATCATTGGGACAAATCTTCTGACCAAGTTTCATGAAGATCGGAAAATAAATGTGGCCTTAGAGTGTTAACAAGGTTTTACTATAGCCATATAAGGAAAAATGCCCCGCCCCCTGGCAGACATGTTTTTCAACCAACTGGCATTATTTTTCAACATGTCCAAAATATTATCGGGATGAATCTTCTGACCAAGTTTCATGAAGATAGGACAGTAAATGTGGCCTCTAGAGTGGTAACACGATTTTACTATAGCCATATAAGAAAAAATACCCCGCCCCTTGGAAGCCATGTTTTTCAAGCAAACATAATTATTTTCAAATTCATCCAAGATATCATTGAGACCATTCTTCTGACCATATTTCATGAAGATTGGACCATAAATGTGGCCTCTAGAGTGTTAACAAGATTTTACTATAGCCATATAAAGCCAATTAAGGAAAAATGCCCCGCCCCTTGGCAGCCATGTTTTTCAAGCAAAGGTTACCATTTTTGAACTCATCCAAGATATCATTTAGACAAATCTTCTGACCAAGTTTCATGAAGATCGGAAAATAAATGTGGCCTCTAGAGTGTTAACAAGGTTTTACTATAGCCATAAAAGGAAAAATGCCCCATCCCCTGGCTGCCATGTTTTTCAACCAACCGGCATCATTTTCAAACTGTCCAAGATATTTTTGGGATGAATCTTCTGACCAAGTTTCATGAAGATTGGACAATAAATGTGGCCTCTAGAGTGTTAATAAGATTTTACTATAGCCATATTAAAGCCAATTAAGGAAAAATGCCACGCCCCTTGGCAGCCATGTTTTATCAAGCAAAGGTTACCATTTTTGAACTCATCTAAGATATTATTGGGACAAATCTCCCTACCAAGTTTCATGAAGATCGGAAAATAAATGTGGCCTTTAGAGTGTTAACAAGGTTTTACTATAGCCATATAAGGAAAAATGCCCCGCCCCCTGGCGGCCATGTTGTTCAACCAACCGGCATCATTTTCGAACTCGTCCAAGATATTTTGGGATAAATCTTCTGACCAAGTTTCATGAAGATTGGACAATAAATGTGGCCATTAGAGTGTTAACAAGATTTACTATAGCCATATATAGCCATATAAGGAAAAATGCCATGCCCCTTGGCAGCCTTGTTTTTCAAGCAAACGTAACCATTTTCGAACTCATCCAAGATATCATTGAAACCAATCTTCTGACCAATTCCATGAAGATTGGACAATAAATGTGGCCTCTAGAGAGTTAACAAGGCAAATGTTGAGGCCGCAAAATGCAGGACGGACAAAAGGCGATCACAAAAGCTCACCATGAGCACGTTGTGCTCAGGTGAGCTAAAAAAACACAAATTACAGTAATAATTTGTTATTAATGAAAAAATGTTTTCTATCAAAATAAACGCAAATTAGGTCGAATCAATAGTTAAAACATGAATTTAAAATTGACACAAGAGACCTGGGGTGAGTCCTGTTAAAAATGTCAACTGATAAATAAAAAGCATTTTCAGTCATTATAGTGCTCAATCACATAATGATTACTTACGCTCGTCTGCAGATGTCGATTATCATGCAAATGAGAGCAGGCTGTTTCCGCTGAAATTAGCTAAGACTGAAAACGCGTTGACACATTCCTCTGCAGAATACATTGATGGGGCATCTGTCGGCACAAGGAATGATATGCCATTTTCTTCGAAACCGTGTCCACAGAAATAAAACAAAACATAAACATTCGGTCCAATGAGTCTACTGAATTCCATCACGGCATTTTCGATTTCCGGTTTGGTCAGGTTTAACAAGGTCACGACCCTGAAATCCATGCTGGCAAGTTGCTCTGCCAGATCGTGAACGTCAGACTTCGGGGCCGCCAGTTTTATTTCTGATTTGTAATCAGAATTTCCAATCAGGAGAGCAACTTTGTCAGAAGCTGTAATTGAAAAAACATAAATTTCTTAAAAAAATAAGGATAGAAATTTACTTAAATTCTTTACAAATTAAAAAACTAGATGTGGTCTTATGATGCATGTCATGAAACAGACAAAGTGTGTGTCACAAACACAATCGTTTTTCATCAAGAATTGTTTGCTTTCAAAATTCCATCGTAAATGAAAGGTTCTCTTTAGTGTGAAAATTTGAACTCACATTCTTGAAAACCCTCAACATTTTGTGACAAATCCTGTTACAGTGAAAATCTATGCTGGCAACATTATAGGGATCAATACCAAATGCCATTGACCTCATTTATAACGTGTTGCAAGGGTAGCTCACAAGTTAATGAGAGTGAGTATATATGATAAAGAATCATAATGGTACGACAGTTTCCACTTTCCCATGGTATATGAAAGCTCTACCAGCAAGCATTTACCCTAAAACTTGTAGCACTGTTTAATCCCCTTTGAACAAATTGTCAAATCCTTACTTATGCCAGACTTAAAACCCCAAATCTAACAAATGCAACACTTAAATTTCAAAACTGGCTTAGAGCAGCTGACTTAAACAAGAGCACTGCATAACTGGTGCCACGCTCGGCTGCGAAAGCTTGTCAGAATTTTTATTTTTTATTTTTTTTTAAGAGGTCACAGTGACCTTGACCTTTGACCTAGTGACCCAAATGGTGTGGCGTGTAGAACTCATCAAGATGCATCTACATATGAGTTTCAAAGTTGTAGGTGGAAACACTTTGATTTTAGAGCGAATGTTAAGGTTTATGTTAAAGTTTCATATGAGAGGTCACAGTGACCTTGACCTTTGACCTAGTGACCAAAAAATGGGTGTGGCATGTAGAACTCATCAGGGTGCATGTACATATGAAGTTTCAAAGTTGTAGGTGGAAGCACTTTGATTTTAGAGCCAATGTTAAGGTTTTAGCACGACGCCTACGGCGGACGTCGGACGACGAGCTGGCTATGACAATAGGTTGGGTTTTCTCCGAAAACAGCCTCGCTAAAAATCAATCCCAGTAAATTATGCAAGATAGGAAACGCTGTTATTAAACTAGTTTTCTTTGTTTGGCTGCATTAATTATTAAGTATTGTTGGTGTTTTATTTATTAAGTACATTATGTAGTGTAAAAATATCATAGATAACTACATCTAGCGAGACCGTACCCCCTCCCCTGGACTGTCTTGCAACCGTGGCTTAGGTAAATACTATAGATAGGACATCAACTGTTGTCCATAATGTTATCCGTCACCATATCCCCAGACCTATGATTGTACATAAGGTTAACCATCAACATATTCCCAGACTTAAGGTTGTACATAATGTTTACCATCAACATACTCTCCCAGACTTACGGTTGTACATAATGTTAACCATCAACATACTCCCAGACTTATGGTTGTACATAATGTTAACCATCAACATATTCCAGACTTAAGGTTGGACATAATGTTAACCATCAAAATATTCCCAGACTTAAGGTTTACATAATGTTTATACCATCAACTACTCCCAGACTTATGGTTGTACATAATGTTAACCATCAACATACTCCCAGACTTATGGTTGTACATAATGTTAACCATCAACATATTCCCAGACTTAAGGGTTTAACATAATTGTTAACTACCAACATATTCCTAGACTTACGGTTGTACATATGTTAACCATCACTATTCCGAGACTTACGGTTGTACATAATGTTAACCATCAACATATTCCTAGACTTACGGTTGTACATAATGTTACCATCAACATATTCCCAGACTTATGGTTGTACATAATGTTAACCATCAACATACTCCCAGACTTATGGTTGTACATAATGTTTACCATCAACATATTCCCAGACTTTGGTTGTACATAATGTTTACCATCAACATACTCCCAGACTTACGGTTGTACATAATGTTTACCATCAACATATTCCCAGACTTATGGTTGTACATAATGTTAACCATCAACATATTCCCTTACAGTTGTACATTATGTTATTGTCCTTTTATTCCCAGACTTACGTTTGTACTTAATGTTAACCATTAATATGTTCCCAGACTTACGGTTGTACATAATGTTAACCATCAACATATTCCCAGACTTACGTTTGTACTTAATGTTAACCATTAATATGTTCCCAGACTTACGGTTGTACATAATGTTAACCATCAACTTATTCCCAGACTTACGTTTGTACTTAATGTTAACCATTAATATATTCCCAGACTTAAGGTTGTACATAATGTTAACCATCAACATATTCCCAGACTTACGGTTGTACATAAGGTTAACGGTCAACATATTCCCAGACTTACCGTTGTACATAATGTTAACCATCAACATATTCCCAGACTTACGGTTGTACATAATGTTAACCATCAACATATTCCCAGAATTACGGTTGTACATAATGTTAACCATCAACATACTCCCAGACTTACGGTTGTACATAATGTTGTCGGTCACAGCAGGGATCTTCAGCCTGAGGAATGCTGATTTGCTGAGTTTGCGCTTTCTCTCGATGCCTGCTACAGGTTTTGCCAAGGAAACCTCACACTGGTACAGGCCTTGCTTCACCTGCTCCTGAATATCACGATCTTCAAATCTGATCCAGTCTCGCCTGCAGTACAGAAATAAATTGTTCAAAGTTTGAATGACAATGCAGCAGAAAACTGCTAACTATAAGAAGGATAAGAATGTGTTTTATGTACTGTAACAGGTACTGAATAACCGAGTACCTTAATCCAGACACTTTGTAAATAGATGTAAATTACGATACCATACAATATATATATTTAATTACACCCTTTTGATTACAATTATTTTTTGCACCATTTACTATTTCTTTGTATGTTAATTCAAGTCCCAGTTATTCTTGACCCATCCAAGGAACATTCTTATTTCAACCATTGTATGTGAATTTTCATATTACAAGGTCGATAAAAAGTTTCAAACTTAAATAGAACCCATGGCATTCTATTGGAATTATGCATATTTTGCACAGACATGTGCATCAATCAATATCATAGAATATTGTCATTTTGTAAATGAGTTAATGGCCATGTGTGAGGTTGGGCAACAACTAAACTACTTCAAACCCAAATGCTTGGAAACGACATCTCCAAGCGGATAACCAATTACATGTAAATTCATTTGTGTGCGTTAAGATATTTTGTGTGTCATGTCTAGTGAATTTGTTTTTGTCTCACTGTTTAGCAGTTGATACCATAAACTTAATAACAGACAACATGAGCCCTGTCATCAGACTTTAGGTTTTATGTGTCAAGCGTA